>NW_027460286.1:0-121058 GCF_050947875.1 Dermacentor variabilis | reverse complement strand
ACAAATCCATGTGCGGGTGCTATAAAAAGAGCAGCATCGGCATGCTTTTCACGTCGTTTGGTAGGAAATCCACGTGCGCGTTCTGCCAAAAGCACCATTTGCATGCATATCGCTGTGGTTTTGCAGAAAAGCGTCCGCGTCTACAAAAAGATGCATGTGCATGCTTAAACGCGTTTTGGCACAAATCCATTGCGGGTGCTAAAAATGAGCAGCATCGGCATGCCTTTTTCAACGTCGTTTGTAGAAATCCACGTGCGCGTTCTGCAAAAGCACCACTTTGCATCGCATATCGTGTGGTTTTGCAGGAACTAGCGTCCGCGTCTACAAAGGATGCATGTGCATGTTAAACCGCGTTTTTTGGCACAAATCCATGTGCGGGTGCTAAAAAGAGCTGCATGGCATGCTTTTCACGTCGTTTGGTAGAAATCCCACGTGCGCGTTCTGCCTAAAGCACCATTTGCATGGCATATCGTGTGGTTTATGCAGAAAACTGCGTCCGCGTCTACAAAAGATGGCATGTGGCATGCTTATAAACGCTTTTTGGCACAAATCCTGTGCGGGCGCTAAAAAGAGCAGCATCGGCATGCTTTTCACGTCGTTTGTAGAAATCCACGGGCGCGTTCTCCAAAAGCACCATTTGCATGCATATCGTGTGGTTTGCAGAAAACTGCGTCCGCGTCTACCAAAGATGCATGTGCATGCTTAAACGCGTTTGGCACAAATCCAATGTGCGGGTGCTAAAAAGAGCAGCATCGGCATGCTTTTCACGTCGTTTGGTAGAAATCCACGTGCGCGTTCTGCCAAAAGCACCATTTGCATGCATATCGTGTGGTTTTGCAGAAAACTGCGTCCGCGTCTACCAAAAGATGCATGTGCATGCTTAAAACGCGTTTTGGCACAAATCCATGTGCGGGTGCTAAAAAGAGCAGCATCGGCATGCTTTTCACGTCGTTTGGTAGAAATCCACGTGCGCGTTCTGCCAAAAGCACATTTGCATGCATATCGTGTGGTTTTGCAGAAAACTGCGTCCGCGTCTACCAAAAGATGCATGTGCATGCTTAAAACGCGTTCTATGGCACAATCCATGTGCGGGTGCTAAAAAGAGCAGCATCGGCATGCTTTTCACGTCGTTTGGTAGAAATCCACGTGCGCGTTCTGCAAAAGCACCATTTGCATGCATATCGTGCGGTTTGCAGAAAACTGCGTCCGCGTCTACCAAAAGATGCATGTGCATGCATAAACGCGTTTTGGCCCATATCCATGTGCGGGTGCTAAAAGAGCAGCATCGGCATGCTTTTCACGTCGTTTGGTAGAAATCCACGTGCGCGTTCTGCCAAAAGCACCATTTGCATGCATATCGTGTGGTTTTGCAGAAAAACTGCGTCCGCGTCTACCAAAAGATGCATGTGCATGCTTAAAACGCGTTTTGGCACAAATCCATGTGCGGGTGCTAAAAAGAGCAGCATCGGCATGCTTTTCACGTCGTTTGGTAGAAATCCACGTGCGCGTTCTGCCAAAAGCACCATTTGCATGCATATCGTGTGGTTTTGCAGAAAACTGCGTCCGCGTCTACCAAAGATGCATGCGCATGCTTAAAACGCGTTTTGCACAAATCCATGTGCGCGTGCTAAAAAGAGTAGCATCGGCATGCTTTCCACGTCGTTTCGTAGAAATCACGCTGCGCGTTCTGCCAAAAGCACCATTGCATGCATATAGTGTGGTTTTGCAGAAAACTGCGTCCGCGTCTACTAAAAGATGCATGTGCATGCTTAAAACGTCGTTTTGGCACAAATCCATGTGCGGGTGCTAAAAAGAGCAGCATCGGCATGCTTTTCACGTCGTTTGGTAGAAATCACGTGCGCGTTCTGCCAAAAGCACCATTTGCATGCATATCGTGTGGTTTTGCAGAAAACTGCGTCCGCGTCTACCAAAAGATGCATGTGCATGTATAAAACGCGTTTTGGCACATATCTATGTGCGGGTGCTAAAAAGAGCAGCATCGGCATGCTTTTCACGTCGTTTGTAGAAATCCACGTGCGCGTTCTGCCAAAAGCACCATTTGCATGCATATCGTGTGGTTTTGCAGAAAACTGCGTCCGCGTCTACCAAAGATGCATGTGCATGCTTAAAACGCGTTTTGGCACAAATCCATGTGCGGGTGCTAAAAAGAGCAGCATCGGCATGCTTTTCACGTCGTTTGGTAGAAATCACGTGCGCGTTCTGCCAAAAGCACATTTGCATGCATATCGTGTGGTTTTGCAGAAAACTGCGTCCGCGTCTACCAAAAGATGCATGTGCATGCTTAAAACGCGTTTTGGCACAAATCCATGTGCGGGTCCTAAAAAGAGCAGCATCGGCATGCTTTCACGTCGTTTGTAGAAATCCACCTGCGCGTTCTGCAAAGCACCATTCGCATGCATATCGTGTGGTTTTGCAGAAAACTGCGTCCGCGTCTACCAAAAGATGCATGTGCATGCTTAAACGCGTTTTGGCACAAATCCATGTGCGGGTGCTAAAAAGAGCAGTATCGGCATGCTTTTCACGTCGTTTCGTAGAAATCCATGTGCGCGTTCTGCCAAAAGCACATTTGCATGCATATCGTGTGGTTTTGCAGAAAACTGCGTCCGCGTCTACCAAAAGATGCATGTGCATGCTTAAAACGCGTTTGGCACAAATACATGTGCGGGTGCTAAAAAGAGCAGCATCGGCATGCTTTTCACGTCGTTTGGTAGAAATCCACGTGCGCGTTCTGCCAAAAGCACATTTGCATGCATATCGTGTGTTTTGCAGAAAACTGCGTCCGCGTCTACCAAAAGATGCATGTGCATGCTTAAAACGCGTTTTGGCACAAATCCATGTGCGGGTGCTAAAAAGAGCAGCATCGGCATGCTTTTCACGTCGTTTGGTAGAAATCCACGTGCGCGTTCTGCCAAAAGCACCATTTGCATGCATATCGTGTGGTTTTGCAGAAAACTGCGTCCGCGTCTACCAAAAGATGCATGTGCATGCTTAAACGCGTTTGGCACAAATCCATGTGCGGGTGCTAAAAAGAGCAGCATCGGCATGCTTTTCACGTCGTTTCGTAGAAATCCACTGTGCGCGTTCTGCCAAAAGCACCATTTGCATGCATATCGTGTGGTTTTGCAGAAAACTGCGTCCGCGTGTACCAAAAGATGCATGTGCATGCTTAAAACGCGTTTTGGCACAAATCCATGTGCGGGTGCTAAAAAGAGCAGCATCGGCATGCTTTTCACGTCGTTTGGTAGAAATCCACGTGCGCGTTCTGCCAAAAGCACCATTTGCATGCATATCGTGCGGTTTTGCAGAAAACTGCGTCCGCGTCTACCAAAAGATGCATGTGCATGCATAAAACGCGTTTTGGCACATATCCATGTGCGGGTGCTAAAAAGAGCAGCATCGGCATGCTTTTCACGTCGTTTGCTAGAAATCCACGTGCGCGTTCTGCCAAAAGCACCATTTGCATGCATATCGTGTGGTTTTGCAGAAACTGCGTCCGCGTCTACCAAAGGATGCATGTGCATGCTTAAACGCGTTTTGGCACAAATCCATGTGCGGGTGCTAAAAAGAGCAGCATCGGCATGCTTTTCACGTCGTTTGGTAGAAATCCACGTGCGCGTTCTGCCAAAAGCACCATTTGCATGTATATCGTGTGGTTTTGCAGAAAACTGCGTCCGCGTCTACCAAAAGATGCATGTGCATGCTTACAACGCGTTTTGGCACAAATCCATGTGCGGGTGCTAAAAAGAGCAGCATCGGCATGCTTTTCACGTCGGTTTCGTAGAAATCCACGTGCGCGTTCTGCCAAAAGCACCATTTGCATGCATATCGTGTGGTTTGCAGAAAACTGCGTCCGCGTGTACCAAAAGATGCATGTGCATGCTTAAAACGCGTTTTGGCACAAATCCATGTGCGGGTGCTAAAAAGAGCAGCATCGGCATGCTTTTCACGTCGTTTGGTAGAAATCCACGTGCGCGTTCTGCCAAAAGCACCATTTGCATGCATATCGTGCGGTTTTGCAGAAAACTGCGTCCCGCGTCTACCAAAAGATGCATGTGCATGCATAAAACGCGTTTTGGCACATATCCATGTGCGGGTGCTAAAAAGAGCAGCATCGGCATGCTTTTCACGTCGTTTGCTAGAAATCCACGTGCGCGTTCTGCCAAAAGCACCATTTGCATGCATATCGTGTGGTTTTGCAGAAAACTGCGTCCGCGTCTACCAAAGATGCATGTGCATGCTTAAACGCGTTTTGGCACAAATCCATGTGCGGGTGCTAAAAAGAGCAGCATCGGCATGCTTTTCACGTCGTTTGGTAGAAATCCACGTGCGCGTTCTGCCAAAAGCACCATTTGCATGCATATCGTGTGGTTTTGCAGAAAACTGCGTCCGCGTCTACCAAAGATGCATGTGCATGCTTAAAACGCGTTTTGGCACAAATCCATGTGCGGGTCCTAAAAAGAGCAGCATCGGCATGCTTTTCACGTCGTTTGGTAGAAATCCACCTGCGCGTTCTGCCAAAAGCACCATTCGCATGCATATCGTGTGGCTTTGCAGAAAACTGCGTCCGCGTCTACCAAAAGATGCATGTGCATGCTAAAAACGCGTTTTGGCACAATCCATGTGCGGGTGCTAAAAAGAGCAGCATCGGCATGCTTTTCACGTCGTTTGGTAGAAATCCACGTGCGCGTTCTGCCAAAAGCACCATTTGCATGCATATCGTGTGTTTTGCAGAAAACTGCGTCCGCGTGTACCAAAAGATGCATGTGCATGCTTAAAACGCGTTTTGGCACAAATCCATGTGCGGGTGCTAAAAAGAGCAGCATCGGCATGCTTTTCACGTCGTTTGGTAGAAATCCACGTGCGCGTTCTGCCAAAAGCACCATTTGCATGCATATCGTGCGGTTTTGCAGAAAACTGCGTCCGCGTCTACCAAAAGATGCATGTGCATGCATAAAACGCGTTTTGGCACATATCCATGTGCGGGTGCTAAAAAGAGCAGCATCGGCATGCTTTTCACGTCGTTTGGTAGAAATCCACGTGCGCGTTCTGCCAAAGCACGATTTGCATGCATATCGTGTGGTTTTGCAGAAAACTGCGTCCGCGTCTACCAAAGGATGCATGTGCATGCTTAAAACGCGTTTTGGCACAAATCCATGTGCGGGTCCTAAAAAGAGCAGCATCGGCATGCTTTCCACGTCGTTTCGTAGAAATCCACCTGCGCGTTCTGCCAAAAGCAGCATTTGCATGCATATAGTGTGGTTTTGCAGAAACTGCGTCCGCGTCTACCAAAAGATGCATGTGCATGTATAAAACGCGTTTTGGCACATATCCATGTGCGGGTGCTAAAAGAGCAGCATCGGCATGCTTTTCACGTCGTTTGGTAGAAATCCACGTGCGCGTTCTGCCAAAAGCACCATTTGCATGCATATCGTGTTATTTTGCAGAAAACTGCGTCCGCGTCTACCAAAGGATGCATGTGCATGCTTAAACGCGTTTTGGCACAAATCCATGTGCGGGTGCTAAAAGAGCAGCATCGGCATGCTTTTCACGTCGTTTGGTAGAAATCCACGTGCGCGTTCTGCCAAAAGCACCATTTGCATGCATATCGTGTGGTTTTGCAGAAAACTGCGTCCGCGTCTACCAAAGATGCATGTGCATGCTTAAAACGCGTTTTGGCACAAATCCATGTGCGGGTGCTAAAAAGAGCAGCATCGGCATGCTTTTCACGTCGTTTGGTAGAAATCCACGTGCGCGTTCTGCCAAAAGCACCATTTGCATGCATATCGTGTGGTTTTGCAGAAAACTGCGTCGCGTCTACCAAAGGATGCATGTGCATGCTTAAACGCGTTTTGGCACAAATCCATGTGCGGGTGCTAAAAGAGCAGCATCGGCATGCTTTTCACGTCGTTTGGTAGAAATCCACGTGCGCGTTCTGCCAAAAGCACCATTTGCATGCATATCGTGTGGTTTTGCAGAAAACTGCGTCCGCGTCTACCAAAAGATGCATGTGCATGCTTAAAACGCATTTTGGCACAAATCCATGTGCGGGCGCTAAAAAGAGCAGCATCGGCATGCTTTTCACGTCGTTTGGTAGAAATCCACGTGCGCGTTCTACCAAAAGCACCATTTGCATGCATATCGTGTGGTTTTGCAGAAAACTGCGTCCGCGTCTACCAAAAGATGCATGTGCATGCTTAAAACGCGTTTTGGCACAAATCCATGTGCGGGTGCTAAAAGCAGCATCGGCATGCTTTTCACGTCGTTTGGTAGAAATCCACGTGCGCGTTCTGCCAAAAGCACCATTTGCATGCTTATCGTGTGGTTTTGCAGAAAACTGCGTCCGCGTCTACCAAAAGATGCATGTGCGTGCATAAAACGCGTTTTCGCACATATCCATGTGCGGGTGCTAAAAGAGAAGCATCGGCATGCTTTTCACGTCGTTTGGTAGAAATCCACGTGCGCGTTCTGCCAAGAGCACCATTTGCAAGCATAGCGTGTGGTTTTGCAGAAAACTGCGTCCGCGTCTACCAAAAGATGCATGTGCATGCTTAAACGCATTTTGGCACAAATCTATGTGCGGGTGCTAAAAAGAGCAGCATCGGCATGCTTTTCACGTCGTTTGGTAGAAATCCACGTGCGCGTTCTGCCAAAAGCACCATTCGCATGCATATCGTGTGGTTTTGCAGAAAACTGCGTCCGCGTCTACCAAAAGATGCATGTGCATGCATAAAACGCGTTTTGGCACATATCCATGTGCGGGTGCTAAAAAGAGCAGCATCGGCATGCTTTTCACGTCGTTTGGTAGAAATCCACGTGCGCGTTCTGCCAAGAGCACCATTTGCAAGCATAGCGTGTGGTTTTGCAGAAAACTGCGTCCGCGTCTACCAAAAGATGCATGTGCATGCTTAAAACGCATTTTGGCACAAATCCATGTGCGGGTGCTAAAAAGAGCAGCATCGGCATGCTTTTCACGTCGTTTGGTAGAAATCCACGTGCGCGTTCTGCCAAAAGCACCATTTGCATGCATATCGTGTGGTTTTGCAGAAAACTGCGTCCGCGTGTACCAAAAGATGCATGTGCATGCTTAAAACGCGTTTTGGCACAAATCCATGTGCGGGTGCTAAAAAGAGCAGCATCGGCATGCTTTTCACGTCGTTTGGTAGAAATCCACGTGCGCGTACTGCCAAAAGCACCATTTGCATGCATATCGTGCGGTTTTGCAGAAAACTGCGTCCGCGTCTACCAAAAGATGCATGTGCATGCATAAAACGCGTTTTTGGCACATATCCATGTGCGGGTGCTAAAAAGAGCAGCATCGGCATGCTTTTCACGTCGTTTGGTAGAAATCCACGTGCGCGTTCTGCCAAAAGCACCATTTGCATGCATATCGTGTGGTTTTGCAGAAAACTGCGTCCGCGTCTACCAAAAGATGCATGTGCATGCTTAAAACGCGTTTTGGCACAGATCCATGTGCGGGTTCTAAAAAGAGCAGCATCGGCATGCTTTTCACGTCGTTTGGTAGAAATCCACCTGCGCGTTCTGCCAAAAGCACCATTGGCATGCATATCGTGTGGTTTTGCAGGAAACTGCGTCCGCGTCTACCAAAAGATGCATGTGCATGCTTAAAACGCGTTTTGGCACAAATCCATGTGCGGGTGCTAAAAAGAGCAGCATCGGCATGCTTTTCACGTCGTTTGGTAGAAATTCACGTGCGCGTTCTACCAAAAGCACCATTTGCATGCATAATCGTGTGGTTTTGCCAGAAAACTGCGTCCGCGTCTACCAAAGATGCATGTGCATGCTTAAAACGCGTTTTGGCACAAATCCATGTGCGGGTGCTAAAAAGAGCAGCATCGGCATGCTTTTCACGTCGTTTCGTAGAAATTCACGTGCGCGTTCTGCCAAAAGCACCATTTGCATGCATATCGTGTGGTTTTTGCAGAAAACTGCGTCCGCGTGTACCAAAAGATGCATGTGCATGCTTAAAACGCGTTTTGGCACAAATCCATGTGCGGGTGCTAAAAAGAGCAGCATCGGCATGCTTTTCACGTCGTTTGTAGAAATCCACGTGCGCGTTCTGCCAAAAGCACCATTTGCATGCATATCGTGCGGTTTTGCAGAAAACTGCGTCCGCGTCTACCAAAAGATGCATGTGCATGCATAAAACGCGTTTTGGCACATATCCTTGTGCGGGAGCTAAAAAGAGCAGCATCGGCATGCTTTTCACGTCGTTTGGTAGAAATCCACGTGCGCGTTCTGCCAAAAGCACCATTTGCATGCATATCGTGTGGTTTTGCAGAAAACTGCGTCCGCGTCTACCAAAGGATGCATGTGCATGCTTAAACGCGTTTTGGCACAAATCCATGTGCGGGTGCTTTTTCACGTCGTTTGGTAGAAATCCACGTGCGCGTTCTGCCAAAAGCACCATTTGCATGCATATCGTGTGGTTTTGCAGAAAACTGCGTCCGCGTCTACCAAAAGATGCATGTGCATGCTTAAAACGCGTTTTGGCACAAATCCTTGTGCGGGTGCTAAAAAGAGCAGCATCGGCATGCTTTTCACGTCGTTTGGTAGAAATCCACGTGCGCGTTCTGCCAAAAGAACCATTTGCATGCATATCGTGTGGTTTTGCAGAAAACTGCGTCCGCGTCTACCAAAAGATGCATGTGCATGCTTAAAACGCGTTTTGGCACAAATCCATGTGCGGGTCCTAAAAAGAGCAGCATCGGCATGCTTTTCACGTCGTGTGGTAGAAATCCACCTGCGCGTTCTGCCAAAAGCACCATTCGCATGCATATCGTGTGGTTTTGCAGAAAACTGCGTCCGCGTCTACCAAAAGATGCATGTGCATGCTTAAAACGCGTTTTGGCACAAATCCATGTGCGGGTGCTAAAAAGAGCAGCATCGGCATGCTTTTCACGTCGTTTCGTAGAAATCCACGTGCGCGTTCTGCCAAAAGCACCATTTGCATGCATATCGTGTGGTTTTGCAGAAAACTGCGTCCGCGTGTACAAAAGATGCATGTGCATGCTTAAAACGCGTTTTGGCACAAATCCATGTGCGGGTGCTAAAAAGAGCAGCATCGGCATGCTTTTCACGTCGTTTGGTAGAAATCCACGTGCGCGTTCTGCCAAAAGCACCATTTGCATGCATATCGTGCGGTTTTGCAGAAAACTGCGTCCGCGTCTACCAAAAGATGCATGTGCATGCATAAAACGCGTTTTGGCACATATCCTTGTGCGGGTGCTAAAAGAGCAGCATCGGCATGCTTTTCACGTCGTTTGCTAGAAATCCACGTGCGCGTTCTGCCAAAAGCACCATTTGCATGCATATCGTGTGGTTTTGCAGAAAACTGCGTCCGCGTCTACCAAGGATGCATGTGCATGCTTAAACGCGTTTTGGCACAAATCCATGTGCGGGTGCTAAAAAGAGCAGCATCGGCATGCTTTTCACGTCGTTTCGTAGAAATCCACGTGCGCGTTCTGCCAAAAGCACCATTTGCATGCATATCGTGTGGTTTTGCAGAAAACTGCGTCCGCGTGTACCAAAAGATGCATGTGCATGCTTAAACGCGTTTTGGCACAAATCCATGTGCGGGTGCTAAAAAGAGCAGCATCGGCATGCTTTTCACGTCGTTTGGTAGAAATCCACGTGCGCGTTCTGCCAAAAGCACCATTCGCATTCATATCGTGTGGTTTTGCAGAAAACTGCGTCCGCGTCTACCAAAAGATGCATGTGCATGCTTAAAACGCGTTTTGGCACAAATCCATGTGCGGGTGCTAAAAAGAGCAGCATCGGCATGCTTTTCACGTCGTTTCGTAGAAATCCACGTGCGCGTTCTGCCAAAAGCACCATTTGCATGCATATCGTGTGGTTTTGCAGAAAACTGCGTCCGCGTGTACCAAAAGATGCACGTGCATGCTTAAAACGCGTTTTGGCACAAATCCATGTGCGGGTGCTAAAAGAGCAGCATCGGCATGCTTTTCACGTCGTTTGGTAGAAATCCACGTGCGCGTTCTGCCAAAAGCACCATTTGCATGCATATCGTGCGGTTTTGCAGAAAACTGCGTCCGCGTCTACCAAAAGAGGCATGTGCATGCATAAAACGCGTTTTGGCACATATCCATGTGCGGGTGCTAAAAAGAGCAGCATCGGCATGCTTTTCACGTCGTTTGGTAGAAATCCACGTGCGCGTTCTGCCAAAAGCACCATTTGCATGCATATCGTGTGGTTTTGCAGAAAACTGCGTCCGCGTCTACCAAAAGATGCATGTGCATGCTTAAAACGCGTTTTGGCACAAATCCATGTGCGGGTGCTAAAAAGAGCAGCATCGGCATGCTTTTCACGTCGTTTGGTAGAAATCCACGTGCGCGTTCTGCCAAAAGCACCATTTGCATGCATATCGTGTGGTTTTGCAGAAAACTGCGTCCGCGTCTACCAAAAGATGCATGTGCATGCTTAAAACGCGTTTTGGCACAAATCCATGTGCGGGTGCTAAAAAGAGCAGCATCGGCATGCTTTTCACGTCGTTTCGTAGAAATCCACGTGCGCGTTCTGCCAAAAGCACCATTTGCATGCATATCGTGTGGTTTTGCAGAAAACTGCGTCCGCGTCTACCAAAGATGCATGTGCATGCATAAAACGCGTTTTGGCACATATCCATGTGCGGGTGCTAAAAAGAGCAGCATCGGCATGCTTTTCACGTCGTTTGCTAGAAATCCACGTGCGCGTTCTGCCAAAAGCACCATTTGCATGCATATCGTGTGGTTTTGCAGAAAACTGCGTCCGCGTGTACCAAAAGATGCACGTGCATGCTTAAACGCGTTTTGGCACAAATCCATGTGCGGGTGCTAAAAAGAGCAGCATCGGCATGCTTTTCACGTCGTTTGGTAGAAATCCACGTGCGCGTTCTGCCAAAAGCACCATTTGCATGCATATCGTGCGGTTTTGCAGAAAACTGCGTCGCGTCTACCAAAAGAGGCATGTGCATGCATAAAACGCGTTTTGGCACATATCCATGTGCGGGTGCTAAAAAGAGCAGCATCGGCATGCTTTTCACGTCGTTTGGTAGAAATCCACGTGCGCGTTCTGCCAAAAGCACCATTTGCATGCATATCGTGTGGTTTTGCAGAAAACTGCGTCCGCGTCTACCAAAAGATGCATGTGCATGCTTAAAACGCGTTTTGGCACAAATCCATGTGCGGGTGCTAAAAAGAGCAGCATCGGCATGCTTTTCACGTCGTTTGGTAGAAATCCACGTGCGCGTTCTGCCAAAAGCACCATTTGCATGCATATCGTGTGGTTTTGCAGAAAACTGCGTCCGCGTCTACCAAAAGATGCATGTGCATCGCTTAAAACGCGTTTTGGCACAAATCCATGTGCGGGTGCTAAAAAGAGCAGCATCGGCATGCTTTTCACGTCGTTTCGTAGAAATCCACGTGCGCGTTCTGCCAAAAGCACCATTTGCATGCATATCGTGTGGTTTTGCAGAAAACTGCGTCCGCGTCTACCAAAAGATGCATGTGCATGCATAAAACGCGTTTTGGCACTATCCATGTGCGGGTGCTAAAAGAGCAGCATCGGCATGCTTTTCACGTCGTTTGCTAGAAATCCACGTGCGCGTTCTGCAAAAGCACCATTTGCATGCATATCGTGTGGTTTTGCAGAAAACTGCGTCCGCGTCTACCAAAGGATGCATGTGCATGCTTAAACGCGTTTTGGCACAAATCCATGTGCGGGTGCTAAAAAGAGCAGCATCGGCATGCTTTTCACGTCGTTTGGTAGAAATCCACGTGCGCGTTCTGCCAAAAGCACCATTTGCATGCATATCGTGTGGTTTTGCAGAAAACTGCGTCGCGTCTACCAAAAGATGCATGTGCATGCTTAAAATGCGTTTTGGCACAAATCCATGTGCGGGTGCTAAAAAGAGCAGCATCGGCATGCTTTTCACGTCGTGTGGTAGAAATCCACCTGCGCGTTCTGCCAAAAGCACCATTCGCATGCACATCGTGTGTTTTGCAGAAACTGCGTCCGCGTCTACCAAAAGATGCATGTGCATGCTTAAAACGCGTTTTGGCACAAATCCATGTGCGGGTGCTAAAAAGAGCAGCATCGGCATGCTTTTCACGTCGTTTGGTAGAAATCCACGTGCGCGTTCTGCCAAAAGCACCATTCGCATTCATATCGTGTGGTTTTGCAGAAAAACTGCGTCCGCGTCTACAAAAGATGCATGTGCATGCTTAAAACGCGTTTTGGCACAAATCCATGTGCGGGTGCTAAAAAGAGCAGCATCGGCATGCTTTTCACGTCGTTTCGTAGAAATCCACGTGCGCGTTCTGCCAAAAGCACCATTTGCATGCATATCGTGTGGTTTTGCAGAAAACTGCGTCCGCGTGTACCAAAAGATGCACGTGCATGCTTAAAACGCGTTTTGGCACAAATCCATGTGCGGGTGCTAAAAAGAGCAGCATCGGCATGCTTTTCACGTCGTTTGGTAGAAATCCACGTGCGCGTTCTGCCAAAAGCACCATTTGCATGCATATCGTGCGGTTTGCAGAAAACTGCGTCCGCGTCTACCAAAAGAGGCATGTGCATGCATAAAACGCGTTTGGCACATACCCATGTGCGGGTGCTAAAAAGAGCAGCATCGGCATGCTTTTCACGTCGTTTGGTAGAAATCCACGTGCGCGTTCTGCCAAAAGCACCATTTGCATGCATATCGTGTGGTTTTGCAGAAAACTGCGTCCGCGTGTACCAAAAGATGCATGTGCATGCTTAAAACGCGTTTTGGCACAAATCCATGTGCGGGTGCTAAAAAGAGCAGCATCGGCATGCTTTTCACGTCGTTTGGTAGAAATCCACGTGCGCGTTCTGCCAAAAGCACCATTTGCATGCATATCGTGCGGTTTTGCAGAAAACTGCGTCCGCGTCTACCAAAAGATGCATGTGCATGCATAAAACGCGTTTTGGCACATATCCATGTGCGGGTGCTAAAAAGAGCAGCATCGGCATGCTTTTCACGTCGTTTGGTAGAAATCCACGTGCGCGTTCTGCCAAAAGCACCATTTGCATGCATATCGTGTGGTTTTGCAGAAAACTGCGTCCGCGTGTACCAAAAGATGCATGTGCATGCTTAAAACGCGTTTTGGCACAAATCCATGTGCGGGTGCTAAAAAGAGCAGCATCGGCATGCTTTTCACGTCGTTTGGTAGAAATCCACGTGCGCGTTCTGCCAAAAGCACCATTTGCATGCATATCATGCGGTTTTGCAGAAAACTGCGTCCGCGTCTACCAAAAGATGCATGTGCATGCATAAAACGCGTTTTGGCCCATATCCATGTGCGGGTGCTAAAAAGAGCAGCATCGGCATGCTTTTCACGTCGTTTGGTAGAAATCCACGTGCGCGTTCTGCCAAAAGCACCATTTGCATGCATATCTTGTGGTTTTGCAGAAAACTGCGTCCGCGTCTACCAAAAGATGCATGCGCATGCTTAAAACGCGTTTTGGCACAAATCCATGTGCGCGTCCTAAAAAGAGCAGCATCGGCATGCTTTCCACGTCGTTTCGTAGAAATCCACCTGCGCGTTCTGCCAAAAGCAGCATTTGCATGCATATAGTGTGGTTTTGCAGAAAACTGCGTCCGCGTCTACTAAAGATGCATGTGCATGCTTAAAACGCGTTTTGGCACATATCCATGTGCGGGTGCTAAAAAGAGCAGCATCGGCATGCTTTTCACGTCGTTTGGTAGAAATCCACGTGCGCGTTCTGCCAAAAGCACCATTTGCATGCATATCGTGTGGTTTTGCAGAAAACTGCGTCCGCGTCTACCAAAAGATGCATGTGCATGTATAAAACGCGTTTTGGCACATATCTATGTGCGGGTGCTAAAAAGAGCAGCATCGGCATGCTTTTCACGTCGTTTGGTAGAAATCCACGTGCGCGTTCTGCCAAAAGCACCATTTGCATGCATATCGTGTTATTTTGCAGAAACTGCGTCCGCGTCTACCAAAGGATGCATGTGCATGCTTAAAACGCGTTTTGCACAAATCCATGTGCGGGTGCTAAAAAGAGCAGCATCGGCATGCTTTTCACGTCGTTTGTAGAAATCCACGTGCGCGTTCTGCCAAAAGCACCATTTGCATGCATATCGTGTGGTTTTGCAGAAAACTGCGTCCGCGTCTACCAAAAGATGCATGTGCATGCTTAAAACACGTTTTGGCACAAATCCATGTGCGGGTCCTAAAAAGAGCAGCATCGCATGCTTTTCACGTCGTGTGGTAGAAATCCACCTGCGCGTTCTGCCAAAGCACCATTCGCATGCATATCGTGTGGTTTTGCAGAAAACTGCGTCCGCGTCTACCAAAAGATGCATGTGCATGCTTAAAACGCGTTTTGGCACAAATCCATGTGCGGGTGCTAAAAAGAGCAGCATCGGCATGCTTTTCACGTCGTTTCGTAGAAATCCATGTGCGCGTTCTGCCAAAAGCACCATTTGCATGCATATCGTGTGGTTTTGCAGAAAACTGCGTCCGCGTGTACCAAAAGATGCATGTGCATGCTTAAAACGCGTTTTGGCACAAATCCATGTGCGGGTGCTAAAAAGAGCAGCATCGGCATGCTTTTCACGTCGTTTGTAGAAATCCACGTGCGCGTTCTGCCAAAAGCACCATTTGCATGCATATCGTGCGGTTTTGCAGAAAACTGCGTCCGCGTCTACCAAAAGATGCATGTGCATGCATAAAACGCGTTTTGGCACATATCCATGTGCGGGTGCTAAAAAGAGCAGCATCGGCATGCTTTTCACGTCGTTTGCTAGAAATCCACGTGCGCGTTCTGCCAAAAGCACCATTTGCATGCATATCGTGTGGTTTGCAGAAAACTGCGTCCGCGTCTACCAAAAGATGCATGTGCATGCTTAAAACGCGTTTTGGCACAAATCCATGTGCGGGTGCTAAAAAGAGCAGCATCGGCATGCTTTTCACGTCGTTTCGTAGAAATCCATGTGCGCGTTCTGCCAAAAGCACCATTTGCATGCATATCGTGTGGTTTTGCAGAAAACTGCGTCCGCGTGTACCAAAAGATGCATGTGCGTGCTTAAAACGCGTTTTGGCACAAATCCATGTGCGGGTGCTAAAAAGAGCAGCATCGGCATGCTTTTCACGTCGTTTGGTAGAAATCCACGTGCGCGTTCTGCCAAAAGCACCATTTGCATGCATATCGTGCGGTTTTGCAGAAAACTGCGTCCGCGTCTACCAAAAGATGCATGTGCATGCATAAAACGCGTTTTGGCACATATCCATGTGCGGGTGCTAAAAAGAGCAGCATCGGCATGCTTTTCACGTCGTTTGCTAGAAATCCACGTGCGCGTTCTGCCAAAAGCACCATTTGCATGCATATCGTGTGGTTTTGCAGAAAACTGCGTCCGCGTCTACCAAAGGATGCATGTGCATGCTTAAACGCGTTTTGGCACAAATCCATGTGCGGGTGCTAAAAAGAGCAGCATCGGCATGCTTTTCACGTCGTTTGGTAGAAATCCACGTGCGCGTTCTGCCAAAAGCACCATTTGCATGCATATCGTGTGGTTTTGCAGAAAACTGCGTCCGCGTCTACCAAAAGATGCATGTGCATGCTTAAAACGCGTTTTGGCACAAATCCATGTGCGGGTGCTAAAAAGAGCAGCATCGGCATGCTTTTCACGTCGTTTCGTAGAAATCCACGTGCGCGTTCTGCCAAAAGCACCATTTGCATGCATATCGTGTGGTTTTGCAGAAAACTGCGTCCGCGTGTACCAAAAGATGCATGTGCATGCTTAAAACGCGTTTTGGCACAAATCCATGTGCGGGTGCTAAAAAGAGCAGCAGCGGCATGCTTTTCACGTCGTTTGGTAGAAATCCACGTGCGCGTTCTGCCAAAAGCACCATTTGCATGCATATCGTGCGGTTTTGCAGAAAACTGCGTCCGCGTCTACCAAAAGATGCATGTGCATGCATAAAACGCGTTTTGGCACATATCCATGTGCGGGTGCTAAAAAGAGCAGCATCGGCATGCTTTTCACGTCGTTTGCTAGAAATCCACGTGCGCGTTCTGCCAAAAGCACCATTTGCATGCATATCGTGTGGTTTTGCAGAAAACTGCGTCCGCGTCTACCAAAGGATGCATGTGCATGCTTAAACGCGTTTTGGCACAAATCCATGTGCGGGTGCTAAAAAGAGCAGCATCGGCATGCTTTTCACGTCGTTTGGTAGAAATCCACGTGCGCGTTTTGCCAAAAGCACCATTTGCATGCATATCGTGTGGTTTTGCAGAAAACTGCGTCCGCGTCTACCAAAAGATGCATGTGCATGCTTAAAACGCGTTTTGGCACAAATCCATGTGCGGGTGCTAAAAAGAGCAGCATCGGCAAGCTTTTCACGTCGTTTCGTAGAAATCCACGTGCGCGTTCTGCCAAAAGCACCATTTGCATGCATATCGTGTGGTTTTGCAGAAAACTGCGTCCGCGTGTACCAAAAGATGCATGTGCATGCTTAAAACGCGTTTTGGCACAAATCCATGTGCGGGTGCTAAAAAGAGCAGCATCGGCATGCTTTTCACGTCGTTTGGTAGAAATCCACGTGCGCGTTATGCCAAAAGCACCATTTGCATGCATATCGTGCGGTTTTGCAGAAAACTGCGTCCGCGTCTACCAAAAGATGCATGTGCATGCATAAAACGCGTTTTGGCACATATCCATGTGCGGGTGCTAAAAAGAGCAGCATCGGCATGCTTTTCACGTCGTTTGGTAGAAATCCACGTGCGCGTTCTGCCAAAAGCACGATTTGCATGCATATCGTGTGGTTTTGCAGAAAACTGCGTCCGCGTCTACCAAAGGATGCATGTGCATGCTTAAAACGCGTTTTGGCACAAATCCATGTGCGGGTCCTAAAAAGAGCAGCATCGGCATGCTTTCCACGTCGTTTCGTAGAAATCCACCTGCGCGTTCTGCCAAAAGCAGCATTTGCATGCATATAGTGTGGTTTTGCAGAAAACTGCGTCCGCGTCTACCAAAAGATGCATGTGCGTGCTTAAAACGCGTTTTGGCACATATCCATGTGCGGGTGCTAAAAAGAGCAGCATCGGCATGCTTTTCACGTCGTTTGGTAGAAATCCACGTGCGCGTTCTGCCAAAAGCACCATTTGCAGGCATATCGTGTGGTTTTGCAGAAACCTGCGTCCGCGTCTACCAAAAGATGCATGTGCATGCTTAAAACGCGTTTTGGCACAAATCCATGTGCGGGTGCTAAAAAGAGCAGCATCGGCATGCTTTTCACGTCGTTTCGTAGAAATCCACGTGCGCGTTCTGCCAAAAGCACCATTTGCATGCATATCGTGTGGTTTTGCAGAAAACTGCGTCCGCGTGTACCAAAAGATGCATGTGCATGCTTAAAACGCGTTTTGGCACAAATCCATGTGCGGGTGCTAAAAAGAGCAGCATCGGCATGCTTTTCACGTCGTTTGGTAGAAATCCACGTGCGCGTTCTGCCAAAAGCACCATTTGAATGCATATCGTGCGGTTTTGCAGAAAACTGCGTCCGCGTCTACCAAAAGATGCATGTGCATGCATAAAACGCGTTTTGGCACATATCCATGTGCGGGTGCTAAAAAGAGCAGCATCGGCATGCTTTTCACGTCGTTTGGTAGAAATCCACGTGCGCGTTCTGCCAAAAGCACCATTTGCATGCATATCGTGTGGTTTTGCAGAAAACTGCGTCCGCGTCTACCAAAGGATGCATGTGCATGCTTAAACGCGTTTTGGCACAAATCCATGTGCGGGTGCTAAAAAGAGCAGCATCGGCATGCTTTTCACGTCGTTTGGTAGAAATCCACGTGCGCGTTCTGCCAAAAGCACCATTTGCATGCATATCGTGTGGTTTTGCAGAAAACTGCGTCCGCGTCTACCAAAAGATGCATGTGCATGCTTAAAACGCATTTTGGCACAAACCCATGTGCGGGCGCTAAAAAGAGCAGCATTGGCATGCTTTTCACGTCGTTTGGTAGAAATCCACGTGCGCGTTCTGCCAAAAGCACCATTTGCATGCATATCGTGTGGTTTTGCAGAAAACTGCGTCCGCGTCTACCAAAAGATGCATGTGCATGCTTAAAACGCGTTTTGGCACAAATCCATGTGCGGGTCCTAAAAAGAGCAGCATCGGCATGTTTTCCACGTCGTTTCGTAGAAATCCACCTGCGCGTTCTGCCAAAAGCACCATTTGCATGCATATCGTGTGGTTTTGCAGAAAACTGCGTCCGCGTGTACCAAAAGATGCATGTGCATGCTTAAAACGCGTTTTGGCACAAATCCATGTGCGGGTGCTAAAAAGAGCAGCATCGGCATGCTTTTCACGTCGTTTGGTAGAAATCCACGTGCGCATTCTGCCAAAAGCACCATTTGCATGCATATCGTGTGGTTTTGCAGAAAACTGCGTCCGCGTCTACCAAAAGATGCATGTGCATGCTTAAAACGCGTTTTGGCACAAATCCATGTGCGGGTGCTAAAAAGAGCAGCATCGGCATGCTTTTCACGTCGTTTGGTAGAAATCCACGTGCGCGTTCTGCCAAAAGCACCATTTGCATGCATATCGTGTGGTTTTGCTGAAAACTGCGTCCGCGTCTACCAAAAGATGCATGTGCATGCTTAAAACGCGTTTTGGCACAAATCCATGTGCGGGTGCTAAAAAGAGCAGCATCGGCATGCTTTTCACGTCGTTTGGTAGAAATCCACGTGCGCGTTCTGCCAAGAGCACCATTTGCAAGCATAGCGTGCGGTTTTGCAGAAAACTGCGTCCGCGTCTACCAAAAGATGCATGTGCATGCTTAAAACGCGTTTTGGCACAAATCTATGCGCGGGTGCTAAAAAGAGCAGCATCGGCATGCTTTTCACGTCGTTTGGTAGAAATCCACGTGCGCGTTCTGCCAAAAGCACCATTTGCATGCATATCGTGTGGTTTTGCAGAAAACTGCGTCCGCGTCTACCAAAAGATGCATGTGCATGCTTAAAACGCGTTTTGGCACAAATCCATGTGCGGGCGCTAAAAAGATAAGCATCGGCATGCTTTTCACGTCGTTTCGTAGAAATCCACGTGTGCGTTCTGCCAAAAGCACCATTTGCATGCATATCGTGTGGTTTTGCAGAAAACTGCGTCCGCGTGTACCAAAAGATGCATGTGCATGCTTAAAACGCGTTTTGGCACAAATCCATGTGCAGGTGCTAAAAAGAGCAGCATCGGCATGCTTTTCACGTCGTTTGGTAGAAATCCACGTGCGCATTCTGCCAAAAGCACCATTTGCATGCATATCGTGTGGTTTTGCAGAAAACTGCGTCCGCGTCTACCAAAAGATGCATGTGCATGCTTAAAACGCGTTTTGGCACAAATCCATGTGCGGGTGCTAAAAAGAGCAGCATCGGCATGCTTTTCACGTCGTTTGGTAGAAATCCACGTGCGCGTTCTGCCAAAAGCACCATTTGCATGCATATGGTGTGGTTTTGCAGAAAACTGCGTCCGCGTCTACCAAAAGATGCATGTGCATGCTTAAAACGCGTTTTGGCACAAATCCATGTGCGGGTGCTAAGAAGAGCACCATCGGCATGCTTTTCACGTCGTTTGGTAGAAATCCACGTGCGCGTTCTGCCAAAAGCACCATGCGCATGCATATCGTGTGGTATTGCAGAAAACTGCGTCCGCGTCTACCAAAAGATGCATGTGCATGCTTAAAACGCGTTTTGGCACAAATCTATGTGCGGGTGCTAAAAAGAGCAGCATCGGCATGCTTTTCACGTCGTTTGGTAGAAATCCACGTGCGCGTTCTGCCAAAAGCACCATTTGCATGCATATCGTGTGGTTTTGCAGAAAACTGCGTCCGCGTCTACCAAAAGATGCATGTGCATGCTTAAAACGCGTTTTGGCACAAATCCATGTGCGGGCGCTAAAAAGAGCAGCATCGGCATGCTTTTCACGTCGTTTCGTAGAAATCCACGTGTGCGTTCTGCCAAAAGCACCATTTGTATGCATATCGTGTGGTTTTGCAGAAAACTGCGTCCGCGTGTACCAAAAGATGCATGTGCATGCTTAAAACGCGTTTTGGCACAAATCCATGTGCGGGTGCTAAAAAGAGCAGCATCGGCATGCTTTTCACGTCGTTTGGTAGAAATCCACGTGCGCGTTCTGCCAAAAGCACCATTTGCATGCATATCGTGTGGTTTTGCAGAAAACTGCGTCCGCGTCTACCAAAAGATGCATGTGCATGCTTAAAACGCGTTTTGGCACAAATCCATGTGCGGGTGCTAAAAAGAGCAGCATCGGCATGCTTTTCACGTTGTTTGGTAGAAATCCACGTGCGCGTTCTGCCAAAAGCACCATTTGCATGCATATCGTGTGGTTTTGCAGAAAACTGCGTCCGCGTCTACCAAAAGATGCATGTGCATGCTTAAAACGCGTTTTGGCACAAATCCATGTGCGGGTGCTAAAAAGAACAGCATCGGCATGCTTTTCACGTCGTTTGGTAGAAATCCACGTGCGCGTTCTGCCAAAAGCACCATTTGCATGCATATCGTGTGGTTTTGCCGAAAACTGCGTCCGCGTCTACCAAAAGATGCATGTGCATGCTTAAAACGCGTTTTGGCACAAATCCATGTGTGGGTGCTAAAAAGAGCAGCATCGGCATGCTTTTCACGTCGTTTGGTAGAAATCCACGTGCGCGTTCTGCCAAGAGCACCATTTGCAAGCATAGCGTGCGGTTTTGCAGAAAACTGCGTCCGCGTCTACCAAAAGATGCATGTGCATGCTTAAAACGCGTTTTGGCACAAATCCATGTGCGGGTGCTAAAAAGAGCACCATCGGCATGCTTTTCCCGTCGTTTGGTAGAAATCCACGTGCGCGTTCTGCCAAAAGCACCATGCGCATGCATATCGTGTGGTATTGCAGAAAACTGCGTCCGCGTCTACCAAAGGATGCATGTGCATGCTTAAAACGCGTTTTGGCACAAATCTATGTGCGGGTGCTAAAAAGAGCAGCATCGGCATGCTTTTCACGTCGTTTGGTAGAAATCCACGTGCGCGTTCTGCCAAAAGCACCATTTGCATGCATATCGTGTGGTTTTGCAGAAAACTGCGTCCGCGTCTACCAAAAGATGCACGTGCATGCTTAAAACGCGTTTCGGCACAAATCCATGTGCGGGCGCTAAAAAGAGCAGCATCGGCATGCTTTTCACGTCGTTTCGTAGAAATCCACGTGTGCGTTCTGCCAAAAGCACCATTTGCATGCATATCGTGTGGTTTTGCAGAAAACTGCGTCCGCGTGTACCAAAAGATGCATGTGCATGCTTAAAACGCGTTTTGGCACAAATCCATGTGCGGGTGCTAAAAAGAGCAGCATCGGCATACTTTTCACGTCGTTTGGTAGAAATCCACGCGCGCGTTCTGCCAAAAGCACCATTTGCATGCATATCGTGTGGTTTTGCAGAAAACTGCGTCCGCGTGTACCAAAAGATGCATGTGCATGCTTAAAACGCGTTTTGGCACAAATCCATGTGCAGGTGCTAAAAAGAGCAGCATCGGCATGCTTTTCACGTCGTTTGGTAGAAATCCACGTGCGCATTCTGCCAAAAGCACCATTTGCATGCATATCGTGTGGTTTTGCAGAAAACTGCGTCCGCGTCTACCAAAAGATGAATGTGCATGCTTAAAACGCGTTTTGGCACAAATCCATGTGCGGGTGCTAAAAAGAGCAGCATCGGCATGCTTTTCACGTCGTTTGGTAGAAATCCACGTGCGCGTTCTGCCAAAAGCACCATTTGCATGCATATCGTGTGGTTTTGCAGAAAACTGCGTCCGCGTCTACCAAAAGATGCATGTGCATGCTTAAAACGCGTTTTGGCACAAATCCATGTGCGGGTGCTAAAAAGAGCACCATCGGCATGCTTTTCACGTCGTTTGGTAGAAATCCACGTGCGCGTTCTGCCAAAAGCACCATGCGCATGCATATCGTGTGGTATTGCAGAAAACTGCGTCCGCGTCTACCAAAAGATGCATGTGCATGCTTAAAACGCGTTTTGGCACAAATCTATGTGCGGGTGCTAAAAAGAGCAGCATCGGCATGCTTTTCACGTCGTTTGGTAGAAATCCACGTGCGCGTTCTGCCAAAAGCACCATTTGCATGCATATCGTGTTGTTTTGCAGAAAACTGCGTCCGCGTCTACCAAAAGATGCATGTGCATGCTTAAAACGCGTTTTGGCACAAATCCATGTGCGGGTGCTAAAAAGAGCACCATCGGCATGCTTTTCCCGTCGTTTGGTAGAAATCCACGTGCGCGTTCTGCCAAAAGCACCATGCGCATGCATATCGTGTGGTATTGCAGAAAACTGCGTCCGCGTCTACCAAAGGATGCATGTGCATGCTTAAAACGCGTTTTGGCACAAATCTATGTGCGGGTGCTAAAAAGAGCAGCATCGGCATGCTTTTCACGTCGTTTGGTAGAAATCCACGTGCGCGTTCTGCCAAAAGCACCATTTGCATGCATATCGTGTGGTTTTGCAGAAAACTGCGTCCGCGTCTACCAAAAGATGCACGTGCATGCTTAAAACGCGTTTTGGCACAAATCCATGTGCGGGCGCTAAAAAGAGCAGCATCGGCATGCTTTTCACGTCGTTTCGTAGAAATCCACGTGTGCGTTCTGCCAAAAGCACCATTTGCATGCATATCGTGTGGTTTTGCAGAAAACTGCGTCCGCGTGTACCAAAAGATGCATGTGCATGCTTAAAACGCGTTTTGGCACAAATCCATGTGCGGGTGCTAAAAAGAGCAGCATCGGCATGCTTTTCACGTCGTTTGGTAGAAATCCACGTGCGCGTTCTGCCAAAAGCACCATTTGCATGCATATCGTGTGGTTTTGCAGAAAACTGCGTCCGCGTCTACCAAAAGATGCATGTGCATGCTTAAAACGCGTTTTGGCACAACTCCATGTGCGGGTGCTAAAAAGAGCAGCATCGGCATGCTTTTCACGTTGTTTGGTAGAAATCCACGTGCGCGTTCTGCCAAAAGCACCATTTGCATGCATATCGTGTGGTTTTACAGAAAACTGCGTCCGCGTCTACCAAAAGATGCATGTGCATGCTTAAAACGCGTTTTGGCACAAATCCATGTGCGGGTGCTAAAAAGAGCAGCATCGGCATGCTTTTCACGTCGTTTGGTAGAAATCCACGTGCGCGTTCTGCCAAAAGCACCATTTGCATGCATATCGTGTGGTTTTGCAGAAAACTGCGTCCGCGTCTACCAAAAGATGCATGTGCATGCTTAAAACGCGTTTTGGCACAAATTCATGTGTGGGTGCTAAAAAGAGCAGCATCGGCATGCTTTTCACGTCGTTTGGTAGAAATCCACGTGCGCGTTCTGCCAAGAGCACCATTTGCAAGCATAGCGTGCGGTTTTGCAGAAAACTGCGTCCGCGTCTACCAAAAGATGCATGTGCATGCTTAAAACGCATTTTGGCACAAATCCATGTGCGGGTGCTAAAAAGAGCAGCATCGGCATGCTTTTCACGTCGTTTGGTAGAAATCCACGTGCGCGTTCTGCCAAAAGCACCATTCGCATGCATATCGTGTGGTTTTGCAGAAAACTGCGTCCGCGTCTACCAAAAGATGCATGTGCATGCTTAAAACGCGTTTTGGCACAAATCCATGTGCGGGCGCTAAAAAGAGCAGCATCGGCATGCTTTTCACGTCGTTTCGTAGAAATCCACGTGTGCGTTCTGCCAAAAGCACCATTTGCATGCATATCGTGTGGTTTTGCAGAAAACTGCGTCCGCGTGTACCAAAAGATGCATGTGCATGCTTAAAACGCGTTTTGGCACAAATCCATGTGCGGGTGCTAAAAAGAGCAGCATCGGCATGCTTTTCACGTCGTTTGGTAGAAATCCACGTGCGCGTTCTGCCAAAAGCACCATTTGCATGCATATCGTGTGGTTTTGCAGAAAACTGCGTCCGCGTCTACCAAAAGATGCATGTGCATGCTTAAAACGCGTTTTGGCACAAATCCATGTGAGGGTGCTAAAAAGAGCAGCATCGGCATGCTTTTCACGTCGTTTGGTAGAAATCCACGTGCGCGTTCTGCCAAAAGCACCATTTGCATGCATATCGTGTGGTTTTGCAGAAAACTGCGTCCGCGTCTACCAAAAGATGCATGTGCATGCTTAAAACGCGTTTTGGCACAAATCCATGTGCGGGTGCTAAAAAGAGCAGCATCGTCATGCTTTTCACGTCGTTTGGTAGAAATCCACGTGCGCGTTCTGGCAAAAGCACCATTTGCATGCATATCGTGTGGTTTTGCAGAAAACTGCGTCCGCGTCTACCAAAAGATGCATGTGCATGCTTAAAACGCGTTTTGGCACAAATCCATGTGCGGGTGCTAAAAAGAGCAGCATCGGCATGCTTTTCACGTCGTTTGGTAGAAATCCACGTGCGCGTTCTGCCAAAAGCACCATTCGCATGCATATCGTGTGGTATTGCAGAAAACTGCGTCCGCGTCTACCAAAAGATGCATGTGCATGCTTAAAACGCGTTTTGGCACAAATCTATGTGCGGGTGCTAAAAAGAGCAGCATCGGCATGCTTTTCACGTCGTTTGGTAGAAATCCACGAGCGCGTTCTGCCAAAAGCACCATTTGCATGCATATCGTGTGGTTTTGCAGAAAACTGCGTCCGCGTCTACCAAAAGATGCATGTGCATGCTTAAAACGCGTTTTGGCACAAATCCATGTGCGGGCGCTAAAAAGAGCAGCATCGGCATGCTTTTCACGTCGTTTCGTAGAAATCCACGTGTGCGTTCTGCCAAAAGCACCATTTGCATGCATATCGTGTGGTTTTGCAGAAAACTGCGTCCGCGTGTACCAAAAGATGCATGTGCATGCTTAAAACGCGTTTTGGCACAAATCCATGTGCGGGTGCTAAAAAGAGCAGCATCGGCATGCTTTTCACGTCGTTTGGTAGAAATACACGTGCGCGTTCTGCCAAAAGCACCATTTGCATGCATATCGTGTGGTTTTGCAGAAAACTGCGTCCGCGTCTACCAAAAGATGCATGTGCATGCTTAAAACGCGTTTTGGCACAAATCCATGTGCGGGTGCTAAAAAGAGCAGCATCGGCATGCTTTTCACGTCGTTTGGTAGAAATCCACGTGCGCGTTCTGCCAAAAGCACCATTTACATGCATATCGTGTGGTTTTGCAGAAAACTGCGTCCGCGTCTACCAAAAGATGCACGTGCATGCTTAAAACGCGTTTTGGCACAAATCCATGTGCGGGTGCTAAAAAGAGCAGCATCGGCATGCTTTTCACGTCGTTTGGTAGAAATCCACGTGCGCGTTCTGCCAAAAGCACCATTTGCAAGCATATCGTGTGGTTTTGCAGAAAACTGTGTCCGCGTCTACCAAAAGATGCATGTGCATGCTTAAAACGCGTTTTGGCACAAATCCATGTGCGGGTGCTAAAAAGAGCAGCATCGGCATGCTTTTCACGTCGTTTGGTAGAAATCCACGTGAGCGTTCTGCCAAGAGCACCAATTGCAAGCATAGCGTGCGGTTTTGCAGAAAACTGCGTCCGCGTCTACCAAAAGTTGCATGTGCATGCTTAAAACGCATTTTGGCACAAATCCATGTGCGGGTGCTAAAAAGAGCAGCATCGGCATGCTTTTCACGTCGTTTGGTAGAAATCCACGTGCGCGTTCTGCCAAAAGCACCATTCGCATGCATATCGTGTGGTTTTGCAGAAAACTGCGTCCGCGTCTACCAAAAGATGCATGTGCATGCTTAAAACGCGTTTTGGCACAAATCTATGTGCGGGTGCTAAAAAGAGCAGCATCGGCATGCTTTTCACGTCGTTTGGTAGAAATCCACGTGCGCGTTCTGCCAAAAGCACCATTTGCATGCATATCGTGTGGTTTTGCACAAAACTGCGTCCGCGTCTACCAAAGGATGCATGTGCATGCTTAAACGCGTTTTGGCACAAATCCATGTGCGGGCGCTAAAAAGAGCAGCATCGGCATGCTTTTCACGTCGTTTGGTAGAAATCCACGTGCGCGTTCTGCCAAACGCACCATTTGCATGCAGATCGTGTGGTTTTGCAGAAAACTGCGTCCGCGTCTACCAAAAGATGCATGTGCATGCATAAAACGCGTTTTGGCACATATCCATGTGCGGGTGCTAAAAAGAGCAGCATCGGCATGCTTTTCACGTCGTTTGGTAGAAATCCACAAGCGCGTTCTGCCAAAAGCACCATTTGCATGCATATCGTGTGGTTTTGCAGAATACTGCGTCCGCGTCTACCAAAGGATGCATGTGCATGCTTAAACGCGTTTTGGCACAAATCCATGTGCGGGTGCTAAAAAGAGCAGCATCGGCATGCTTTTCACGTCGTTTGGTAGAAATCCACGTGCGCGTTCTGCCAAAAGCACCATTTGCATGCATATCGTGTGGTTTTGCAGAAAACTGCGTCCGCGTCTACCAAAAGATGCATGTGCATGCTTAAAACGCGTTTTGGCACAAATCCATGTGCGGGCGCTAAAAAGAGCAGCATCGGCATGCTTTTCACGTCGTTTGGTAGAAATCCACGTGCGCGTTCTGCCAAAAGCACCATTTGCATGCATACCGTGTGGTTTTGCAGAAAACTGCGTCCGCGTCTACCAAAAGATGCATGTACATGCTTAAAACGCGTTTTGGCACAAATCCATGTGCGGGTGCTAAAAAGAGCAGCATCGGCATGCTTTTCACGTCGTTTGGTAGAAATCCACGTGCGCGTTCTGCCAAAAGCACCATTTGCAAGCATATCGTGTGGTTTTGCAGAAAACTGCGTCCGCGTCTACCAAAAGATGCATGTGCATGCTTAAAACGCGTTTTGGCACAAATCCATGTGCGGGTGCTAAAAAGAGCAGCATCGGCATGCTTTTCACGTCGTTTGGTAGAAATCCACGTGCGCGTTCTGCCAAGAGCACCATTTGCAAGCATAGCGTGCGGTTTTGCAGAAAACTGCGTCCGCGTCTACCAAAAGATGCATGTGCATGCTTAAAACGCATTTTGGCACAAATCCATGTGCGGGTGCTAAAAAGAGCAGCATCGGCATGCTTTTCACGTCGTTTGGTAGAAATCCACGTGCGCGTTCTGCCAAAAGCACCATTCGCATGCATATCGTGTGGTTTTGCAGAAAACTGCGTCCGCGTCTACCAAAAGATGCATGTGCATGCTTAAAACGCGTTTTGGCACAAATCTATGTGCGGGTGCTAAAAAGAGCAGCATCGGCATGCTTTTCACGTCGTTTGGTAGAAATCTACGTGCGCGTTCTGCCAAAAGCACCATTCGCACGCATATGGTGTGGTTTTGCAGAAAACTGCGTCCGCGTGTACCAAAAGATGCATGTGCATGCTTAAAACGCGTTTTGGCACAAATCCATGTGCGGGTGCTAAAAAGAGCAGCATCGGCATGCTTTTCACGTCGTTTGGTAGAAATCCACGTGCGTGTTCTGCCAAAAGCACCATTTGCATGCATATCGTGTGGTTTTGCAGAAAACTGCGTCCGCGTCTACCAAAAGATGCATGTGCATGCTTAAAACGCGTTTTGGCACAAATCCATGTGCGGGTGCTAAAAAGAGCAGCATCGGCATGCTTTTCACGTCGTTTGGTAGAAATCCACGTGCGCGTTCTGCCAAAAGCACCATTCGCATGCATATCGTGTGGTATTGCAGAAAACTGCGTCCGCGTCTACCAAAAGATGCATGTGCATGCTTAAAACGCGTTTTGGCACAAATCTATGTGCGGGTGCTAAAAAGAGCAGCATCGGCATGCTTTTCACGTCGTTTGGTAGAAATCCACGAGCGCGTTCTGCCAAAAGCACCATTTGCATGCATATCGTGTGGTTTTGCAGAAAACTGCGTCCGCGTCTACCAAAAGATGCATGTGCATGCTTAAAACGCGTTTTGGCACAAATCCATGTGCGGGCGCTAAAAGGAGCAGCATCGGCATGCTTTTCACGTCGTTTCGTAGAAATCCACGTGTGCGTTCTGCCAAAAGCACCATTTGCATGCATATCGTGTGGTTTTGCAGAAAACTGCGTCCGCGTGTACCAAAAGATGCATGTGCATGCTTAAAACGCGTTTTGGCACAAATCCATGTGCGGGTGCTAAAAAGAGCAGCATCGGCATGCTTTTCACGTCGTTTGGTAGAAATACACGTGCGCGTTCTGCCAAAAGCACCATTTGCATGCATATCGTGTGGTTTTGCAGAAAACTGCGTCCGCGTCTACCAAAAGATGCATGTGCATGCTTAAAACGCGTTTTGGCACAAATCCATGTGCGGGTGCTAAAAAGAGCAGCATCGGCATGCTTTTCACGTCGTTTGGTAGAAATCCACGTGCGCGTTCTGCCAAAAGCACCATTTACATGCATATCGTGTGGTTTTGCAGAAAACTGCGTCCGCGTCTACCAAAAGATGCACGTGCATGCTTAAAACGCGTTTTGGCACAAATCCATGTGCGGGTGCTAAAAAGAGCAGCATCGGCATGCTTTTCACGTCGTTTGGTAGAAATCCACGTGCGCGTTCTGCCAAAAGCACCATTTGCAAGCATATCGTGTGGTTTTGCAGAAAACTGTGTCCGCGTCTACCAAAAGATGCATGTGCATGCTTAAAACGCGTTTTGGCACAAATCCATGTGCGGGTGCTAAAAAGAGCAGCATCGGCATGCTTTTCACGTCGTTTGGTAGAAATCCACGTGAGCGTTCTGCCAAGAGCACCATTTGCAAGCATAGCGTGCGGTTTTGCAGAAAACTGCGTCCGCGTCTACCAAAAGTTGCATGTGCATGCTTAAAACGCATTTTGGCACAAATCCATGTGCGGGTGCTAAAAAGAGCAGCATCGGCATGCTTTTCACGTCGTTTGGTAGAAATCCACGTGCGCGTTCTGCCAAAAGCACCATTCGCATGCATATCGTGTGGTTTTGCAGAAAACTGCGTCCGCGTCTACCAAAAGATGCACGTGCATGCTTAAAACGCGTTTTGGCACAAATCCATGTGCGGGTGCTAAAAAGAGCAGCATCGGCATGCTTTTCACGTCGTTTGGTAGAAATCCACGTGAGCGTTCTGCCAAGAGCACCATTTGCAAGCATAGCGTGCGGTTTTGCAGAAAACTGCGTCCGCGTCTACCAAAAGTTGCATGTGCATGCTTAAAACGCATTTTGGCACAAATCCATGTGCGGGTGCTAAAAAGAGCAGCATCGGCATGCTTTTCACGTCGTTTGGTAGAAATCCACGTGCGCGTTCTGCCAAAAGCACCATTCGCATGCATATCGTGTGGTTTTGCAGAAAACTGCGTCCGCGTCTACCAAAAGATGCATGTGCATGCTTAAAACGCGTTTTGGCACAAATCTATGTGCGGGTGCTAAAAAGAGCAGCATCGGCATGCTTTTCACGTCGTTTGGTAGAAATCCACGTGCGCGTTCTGCCAAAAGCACCATTTGCATGCATATCGTGTGGTTTTGCACAAAACTGCGTCCGCGTCTACCAAAGGATGCATGTGCATGCTTAAACGCGTTTTGGCACAAATCCATGTGCGGGCGCTAAAAAGAGCAGCATCGGCATGCTTTTCACGTCGTTTGGTAGAAATCCACGTGCGCGTTCTGCCAAACGCACCATTTGCATGCAGATCGTGTGGTTTTGCAGAAAACTGCGTCCGCGTCTACCAAAAGATGCATGTGCATGCATAAAACGCGTTTTGGCACATATCCATGTGCGGGTGCTAAAAAGAGCAGCATCGGCATGCTTTTCACGTCGTTTGGTAGAAATCCACAAGCGCGTTCTGCCAAAAGCACCATTTGCATGCATATCGTGTGGTTTTGCAGAATACTGCGTCCGCGTCTACCAAAGGATGCATGTGCATGCTTAAACGCGTTTTGGCACAAATCCATGTGCGGGTGCTAAAAAGAGCAGCATCGGCATGCTTTTCACGTCGTTTGGTAGAAATCCACGTGCGCGTTCTGCCAAAAGCACCATTTGCATGCATATCGTGTGGTTTTGCAGAAAACTGCGTCCGCGTCTACCAAAAGATGCATGTGCATGCTTAAAACGCGTTTTGGCACAAATCCATGTGCGGGCGCTAAAAAGAGCAGCATCGGCATGCTTTTCACGTCGTTTGGTAGAAATCCACGTGCGCGTTCTGCCAAAAGCACCATTTGCATGCATACCGTGTGGTTTTGCAGAAAACTGCGTCCGCGTCTACCAAAAGATGCATGTGCATGCTTAAAACGCGTTTTGGCACAAATCCATGTGCGGGTGCTAAAAAGAGCAGCATCGGCATGCTTTTCACGTCGTTTGGTAGAAATCCACGTGCGCGTTCTGCCAAGACCACCATTTGCAAGCATAGCGTGCGGTTTTGCAGAAAACTGCGTCCGCGTCTACCAAAAGATGCATGTGCATGCTTAAAACGCATTTTGGCACAAATCCATGTGCGGGTGCTAAAAAGAGCAGCATCGGCATGCTTTTCACGTCGTTTGGTAGAAATCCACGTGCGCGTTCTGCCAAAAGCACCATTCGCATGCATATCGTGTGGTTTTGCAGAAAACTGCGTCCGCGTCTACCAAAAGATGCATGTGCATGCTTAAAACGCGTTTTGGCACAAATCTATGTGCGGGTGCTAAAAAGAGCAGCATCGGCATGCTTTTCACGTCGTTTGGTAGAAATCTACGTGCGCGTTCTGCCAAAAGCACCATTCGCACGCATATGGTGTGGTTTTGCAGAAAACTGCGTCCGCGTGTACCAAAAGATGCATGTGCATGCTTAAAACGCGTTTTGGCACAAATCCATGTGCGGGTGCTAAAAAGAGCAGCATCGGCATGCTTTTCACGTCGTTTGGTAGAAATCCACGTGCGTGTTCTGCCAAAAGCACCATTTGCATGCATATCGTGTGGTTTTGCAGAAAACTGCGTCCGCGTCTACCAAAAGATGCATGTGCATGCTTAAAACGCGTTTTGGCACAAATCCATGTGCTGGTGCTAAAAAGAGCAGCATCGGCATGCTTTTCACGTCGTTTGGTAGAAATCCACGTGCGCGTTCTGCCAAAAGCACCATTCGCATGCATATCGTGTGGTATTGCAGAAAACTGCGTCCGCGTCTACCAAAAGATGCATGTGCATGCTTAAAACGCGTTTTGGCACAAATCTATGTGCGGGTGCTAAAAAGAGCAGCATCGGCATGCTTTTCACGTCGTTTGGTAGAAATCCACGAGCGCGTTCTGCCAAAACCACCATTTGCATGCATATCGTGTGGTTTTGCAGAAAACTGCGTCCGCGTCTACCAAAAGATGCATGTGCATGCTTAAAACGCGTTTTGGCACAAATCCATGTGCGGGCGCTAAAAAGAGCAGCATCGGCATGCTTTTCACGTCGTTTCGTAGAAATCCACGTGTGCGTTCTGCCAAAAGCACCATTTGCATGCATATCGTGTGGTTTTGCAGAAAACTGCGTCCGCGTGTACCAAAAGATGCATGTGCATGCTTAAAACGCGTTTTGGCACAAATCCATGTGCGGGTGCTAAAAAGAGCAGCATCGGCATGCTTTTCACGTCGTTTGGTAGAAATACACGTGCGCGTTCTGCCAAAAGCACCATTTGCATGCATATCGTGTGGTTTTGCAGAAAACTGCGTCCGCGTCTACCAAAAGATGCATGTGCATGCTTAAAACGCGTTTTGGCACAAATCCATGTGCGGGTGCTAAAAAGAGCAGCATCGGCATGCTTTTCACGTCGTTTGGTAGAAATCCACGTGCGCGTTCTGCCAAAAGCACCATTTACATGCATATCGTGTGGTTTTGCAGAAAACTGCGTCCGCGTCTACCAAAAGATGCACGTGCATGCTTAAAACGCGTTTTGGCACAAATCCATGTGCGGGTGCTAAAAAGAGCAGCATCGGCATGCTTTTCACGTCGTTTGGTAGAAATCCACGTGCGCGTTCTGCCAAAAGCACCATTTGCAAGCATATCGTGTGGTTTTGCAGAAAACTGTGTCCGCGTCTACCAAAAGATGCATGTGCATGCTTAAAACGCGTTTTGGCACAAATCCATGTGCGGGTGCTAAAAAGAGCAGCATCGGCATGCTTTTCACGTCGTTTGGTAGAAATCCACGTGAGCGTTCTGCCAAGAGCACCATTTGCAAGCATAGCGTGCGGTTTTGCAGAAAACTGCGTCCGCGTCTACCAAAAGTTGCATGTGCATGCTTAAAACGCATTTTGGCACAAATCCATGTGCGGGTGCTAAAAAGAGCAGCATCGGCATGCTTTTCACGTCGTTTGGTAGAAATCCACGTGCGCGTTCTGCCAAAAGCACCATTCGCATGCATATCGTGTGGTTTTGCAGAAAACTGCGTCCGCGTCTACCAAAAGATGCATGTGCATGCTTAAAACGCGTTTTGGCACAAATCTATGTGCGGGTGCTAAAAAGAGCAGCATCGGCATGCTTTTCACGTCGTTTGGTAGAAATCCACGTGCGCGTTCTGCCAAAAGCACCATTTGCATGCATATCGTGTGGTTTTGCACAAAACTGCGTCCGCGTCTACCAAAGGATGCATGTGCATGCTTAAACGCGTTTTGGCACAAATCCATGTGCGGGCGCTAAAAAGAGCAGCATCGGCATGCTTTTCACGTCGTTTGGTAGAAATCCACGTGCGCGTTCTGCCAAACGCACCATTTGCATGCAGATCGTGTGGTTTTGCAGAAAACTGCGTCCGCGTCTACCAAAAGATGCATGTGCATGCATAAAACGCGTTTTGGCACATATCCATGTGCGGGTGCTAAAAAGAGCAGCATCGGCATGCTTTTCACGTCGTTTGGTAGAAATCCACAAGCGCGTTCTGCCAAAAGCACCATTTGCATGCATATCGTGTGGTTTTGCAGAATACTGCGTCCGCGTCTACCAAAGGATGCATGTGCATGCTTAAACGCGTTTTGGCACAAATCCATGTGCGGGTGCTAAAAAGAGCAGCATCCGCATGCTTTTCACGTCGTTTGGTAGAAATCCACGTGCGCGTTCTGCCAAAAGCACCATTTGCATGCATATCGTGTGGTTTTGCAGAAAACTGCGTCCGCGTCTACCAAAAGATGCATGTGCATGCTTAAAACGCGTTTTGGCACAAATCCATGTGCGGGCGCTAAAAAGAGCAGCATCGGCATGCTTTTCACGTCGTTTGGTAGAAATCCACGTGCGCGTTCTGCCAAAAGCACCATTTGCATGCATACCGTGTGGTTTTGCAGAAAACTGCGTCCGCGTCTACCAAAAGATGCATGTACATGCTTAAAACGCGTTTTGGCACAAATCCATGTGCGGGTGCTAAAAAGAGCAGCATCGGCATGCTTTTCACGTCGTTTGGTAGAAATCCACGTGCGCGTTCTGCCAAAAGCACCATTTGCAAGCATATCGTGTGGTTTTGCAGAAAACTGCGTCCGCGTCTACCAAAAGATGCATGTGCATGCTTAAAACGCGTTTTGGCACAAATCCATGTGCGGGTGCTAAAAAGAGCAGCATCGGCATGCTTTTCACGTCGTTTCGTAGAAATCCACGTGCGCGTTCTGCCAAGAGCACCATTTGCAAGCATAGCGTGCGGTTTTGCAGAAAACTGCGTCCGCGTCTACCAAAAGATGCATGTGCATGCTTAAAACGCATTTTGGCACAAATCCATGTGCGGGTGCTAAAAAGAGCAGCATCGGCATGCTTTTCACGTCGTTTGGTAGAAATCCACGTGCGCGTTCTGCCAAAAGCACCATTCGCATGCATATCGTGTGGTTTTGCAGAAAACTGCGTCCGCGTCTACCAAAAGATGCATGTGCATGCTTAAAACGCGTTTTGGCACAAATCTATGTGCGGGTGCTAAAAAGAGCAGCATCGGCATGCTTTTCACGTCGTTTGGTAGAAATCTACGTGCGCGTTCTGCCAAAAGCACCATTCGCACGCATATGGTGTGGTTTTGCAGAAAACTGCGTCCGCGTGTACCAAAAGATGCATGTGCATGCTTAAAACGCGTTTTGGCACAAATCCATGTGCGGGTGCTAAAAAGAGCAGCATCGGCATGCTTTTCACGTCGTTTGGTAGAAATCCACGTGCGTGTTCTGCCAAAAGCACCATTCGCATGCATGTCGTGTGGTTTTGCAGAAAACTGCGTCCGCGTCTACCAAAAGATGCATGTGCATGCTTAAAACGCGTTTTGGCACAAATCTATGTACGGGTGCTAAAAAAAGCAGCATCGGCATGCTTTTCACGTCGTTTGGTGGAAATCCACGTGCGCGTTCTGCCAAAAGCACCATTCGCATGCATATCGTGTGGTTTTGCAGAAAACTGCGTCCGCGTCTACCAAAAGATGCATGTGCATGCTTAAACGCGTTTTGGCACAAATCCATGTGCGGGCGCTAAAAAGAGCAGCATCGGCATGCTTTTCACGTCGTTTGGTAGAAATCCACGTGCGCGTTCTGCCAAACGCACCATTTGCATGCAGATCGTGTGGTTTTGCAGAAAACTGCGTCCGCGTCTACCAAAAGATGCATGTGCATGCATAAAACGCGTTTTGGCACATATCCATGTGCGGGTGCTAAAAAGAGCAGCATCGGCATGCTTTTCACGTCGTTTGGTAGAAATCCACAAGCGCGTTCTGCCAAAAGCACCATTTGCATGCATATCGTGTGGTTTTGCAGAATACTGCGTCCGCGTCTACCAAAGGATGCATGTGCATGCTTAAACGCGTTTTGGCACAAATCCATGTGCGGGTGCTAAAAAGAGCAGCATCGGCATGCTTTTCACGTCGTTTGGTAGAAATCCACGTGCGCGTTCTGCCAAAAGCACCATTTGCATGCATATCGTGTGGTTTTGCAGAAAACTGCGTCCGCGTCTACCAAAAGATGCATGTGCATGCTTAAAACGCGTTTTGGCACAAATCCATGTGCGGGCGCTAAAAAGAGCAGCATCGGCATGCTTTTCACGTCGTTTGGTAGAAATCCACGTGCGCGTTCTGCCAAAAGCACCATTTGCATGCATACCGTGTGGTTTTGCAGAAAACTGCGTCCGCGTCTACCAAAAGATGCATGTACATGCTTAAAACGCGTTTTGGCACAAATCCATGTGCGGGTGCTAAAAAGAGCAGCATCGGCATGCTTTTCACGTCGTTTGGTAGAAATCCACGTGCGCGTTCTGCCAAAAGCACCATTTGCAAGCATATCGTGTGGTTTTGCAGAAAACTGCGTCCGCGTCTACCAAAAGATGCATGTGCATGCTTAAAACGCGTTTTGGCACAAATCCATGTGCGGGTGCTAAAAAGAGCAGCATCGGCATGCTTTTCACGTCGTTTGGTAGAAATCCACGTGCGCGTTCTGCCAAGAGCACCATTTGCAAGCATAGCGTGCGGTTTTGCAGAAAACTGCGTCCGCGTCTACCAAAAGATGCATGTGCATGCTTAAAACGCATTTTGGCACAAATCCATGTGCGGGTGCTAAAAAGAGCAGCATCGGCATGCTTTTCACGTCGTTTGGTAGAAATCCACGTGCGCGTTCTGCCAAAAGCACCATTCGCATGCATATCGTGTGGTTTTGCAGAAAACTGCGTCCGCGTCTACCAAAAGATGCATGTGCATGCTTAAAACGCGTTTTGGCACAAATCTATGTGCGGGTGCTAAAAAGAGCAGCATCGGCATGCTTTTCACGTCGTTTGGTAGAAATCTACGTGCGCGTTCTGCCAAAAGCACCATTCGCACGCATATGGTGTGGTTTTGCAGAAAACTGCGTCCGCGTGTACCAAAAGATGCATGTGCATGCTTAAAACGCGTTTTGGCACAAATCCATGTGCGGGTGCTAAAAAGAGCAGCATCGGCATGCTTTTCACGTCGTTTGGTAGAAATCCACGTGCGTGTTCTGCCAAAAGCACCATTCGCATGCATGTCGTGTGGTTTTGCAGAAAACTGCGTCCGCGTCTACCAAAAGATGCATGTGCATGCTTAAAACGCGTTTTGGCACAAATCTATGTACGGGTGCTAAAAAAAGCAGCATCGGCATGCTTTTCACGTCGTTTGGTGGAAATCCACGTGCGCGTTCTGCCAAAAGCACCATTCGCATGCATATCGTGTGGTTTTGCAGAAAACTGCGTCCGCGTCTACCAAAAGATGCATGTACATGCTTAAAACGCGTTTTGGCACAAATCCATGTGCGGGTGCTAAAAAGAGCAGCCTCGGCATGCTTTTCACGTCGTTTGGTAGAAATCCACGTGCGCGTTCTGCCAAAAGCACCATTTGCATGCATATCGCGTGGTCTTGTAGAAAACTGCGTCCGCGTCTACGAAAAGATGCATGTGCATGCTTAAAACGCGTTTTGGCACAAATCCATGTGCGGGTGCTAAAAAGAGCAGCATCGGCATGCTTTTCACGTCGTTTGGTAGAAATCCACGTGCGCGTTCTGCCAAAAGCACCATTTGCATGCATACCGTGTGGTTTTGCAGAAAACTGCGTCCGCGTCTACCAAAAGATGCATGTACATGCTTAAAACGCGTTTTGGCACAAATCCATGTGCGGGTGCTAAAAAGAGCAGCATCGGCATGCTTTTCACGTCGTTTGGTAGAAATCCACGTGCGCGTTCTGCCAAAAGCACCATTTGCAAGCATATCGTGTGGTTTTGCAGAAAACTGCGTCCGCGTCTACCAAAAGATGCATGTGCATGCTTAAAACGCGTTTTGGCACAAATCCATGTGCGGGTGCTAAAAAGAGCAGCATCGGCATGCTTTTCACGTCGTTTGGTAGAAATCCACGTGCGCGTTCTGCCAAACGCACCATTTGCATGCAGATCGTGTGGTTTTGCAGAAAACTGCGTCCGCGTCTACCAAAAGATGCATCTGCATGCATAAAACGCGTTTTGGCACATATCCATGTGCGGGTGCTAAAAAGAGCAGCATCGGCATGCTTTTCACGTCGTTTGGTAGAAATCCACGTGCGCGTTCTGCCAAAAGCACCATTTGCATGCATATCGTGTGGTTTTGCAGAAAACTGCGTCCGCGTCTACCAAAGGATTCATGTGCATGCTTAAACGCGTTTTGGCACAAATCCATGTGCGGGTGCTAAAAAGAGCAGCATCGGCATGCTTTTCACGTCGTTTGGTAGAAATCCACGTGCGCGTTCTGCCAAAAGCACCATTTGCATGCATATCGTGTGGTTTTGCAGAAAACTGCGTCCGCGTCTACCAAAAGATGCATGTGCATGCTTAAAACGCGTTTTGGCACAAATCCATGTGCGGGCGCTAAAAAGAGCAGCATCGGCATGCTTTTCACGTCGTTTGGTAGAAATCCACGTGCGCGTTCTGCCAAAAGCACCATTTGCATGCATACCGTGTGGTTTTGCAGAAAACTGCGTCCGCGTCTACCAAAAGATGCATGTACATGCTTAAAACGCGTTTTGGCACAAATCCATGTGCGGGTGCTAAAAAGAGCAGCATCGGCATGCTTTTCACGTCGTTTGGTAGAAATCCACGTGCGCGTTCTGCCAAAAGCACCATTTGCAAGCATATCGTGTGGTTTTGCAGAAAACTGCGTCCGCGTCTACCAAAAGATGCATGTGCATGCTTAAAACGCGTTTTGGCACAAATCCATGTGCGGGTGCTAAAAAGAGCAGCATCGGCATGCTTTTCACGTCGTTTGGTAGAAATCCACGTGCGCGTTCTGCCAAGAGCACCATTTGCAAGCATAGCGTGCGGTTTTGCAGAAAACTGCGTCCGCGTCTACCAAAAGATGCATGTGCATGCTTAAAACGCATTTTGGCACAAATCCATGTGCGGGTGCTAAAAAGAGCAGCATCGGCATGCTTTTCACGTCGTTTGGTAGAAATCCACGTGCGCGTTCTGCCAAAAGCACCATTCGCATGCATATCGTGTGGTTTTGCAGAAAACTGCGTCCGCGTCTACCAAAAGATGCATGTGCATGCTTAAAACGCGTTTTGGCACAAATCTATGTGCGGGTGCTAAAAAGAGCAGCATCGGCATGCTTTTCACGTCGTTTGGTAGAAATCTACGTGCGCGTTCTGCCAAAAGCACCATTCGCACGCATATGGTGTGGTTTTGCAGAAAACTGCGTCCGCGTGTACCAAAAGATGCATGTGCATGCTTAAAACGCGTTTTGGCACAAATCCATGTGCGGGTGCTAAAAAGAGCAGCATCGGCATGCTTTTCACGTCGTTTGGTAGAAATCCACGTGCGTGTTCTGCCAAAAGCACCATTCGCATGCATGTCGTGTGGTTTTGCAGAAAACTGCGTCCGCGTCTACCAAAAGATGCATGTGCATGCTTAAAACGCGTTTTGGCACAAATCTATGTACGGGTGCTAAAAAAAGCAGCATCGGCATGCTTTTCACGTCGTTTGGTGGAAATCCACGTGCGCGTTCTGCCAAAAGCACCATTCGCATGCATATCGTGTGGTTTTGCAGAAAACTGCGTCCGCGTCTACCAAAAGATGCATGTACATGCTTAAAACGCGTTTTGGCACAAATCCATGTGCGGGTGCTAAAAAGAGCAGCCTCGGCATGCTTTTCACGTCGTTTGGTAGAAATCCACGTGCGCGTTCTGCCAAAAGCACCATTTGCATGCATATCGCGTGGTGTTGTAGAAAACTGCGTCCGCGTCTACGAAAAGATGCATGTGCATGCTTAAAACGCGTTTTGGCACAAATCCATGTGCGGGTGCTAAAAAGAGCAGCATCGGCATGCTTTTCACGTCGTTTGGTAGAAATCCACGTGCGCGTTCTGCCAAAAGCACCATTTGCATGCATACCGTGTGGTTTTGCAGAAAACTGCGTCCGCGTCTACCAAAAGATGCATGTACATGCTTAAAACGCGTTTTGGCACAAATCCATGTGCGGGTGCTAAAAAGAGCAGCATCGGCATGCTTTTCACGTCGTTTGGTAGAAATCCACGTGCGCGTTCTGCCAAAAGCACCATTTGCAAGCATATCGTGTGGTTTTGCAGAAAACTGCGTCCGCGTCTACCAAAAGATGCATGTGCATGCTTAAAACGCGTTTTGGCACAAATCCATGTGCGGGTGCTAAAAAGAGCAGCATCGGCATGCTTTTCACGTCGTTTGGTAGAAATCCACGTGCGCGTTCTGCAAACGCACCATTTGCATGCAGATCGTGTGGTTTTGCAGAAAACTGCGTCCGCGTCTACCAAAAGATGCGTCTGCATGCATAAAACGCGTTTTGGCACATATCCATGTGCGGGTGCTAAAAAGAGCAGCATCGGCATGCTTTTCACGTCGTTTGGTAGAAATCCACGTGCGCGTTCTGCCAAAAGCACCATTTGCATGCATATCGTGTGGTTTTGCAGAAAACTGCGTCCGCGTCTACCAAAGGATTCATGTGCATGCTTAAACGCGTTTTGGCACAAATCCATGTGCGGGTGCTAAAAAGAGCAGCATCGGCATGCTTTTCACGTCGTTTGGTAGAAATCCACGTGCGCGTTCTGCCAAAAGCACCATTTGCATGCATATCGTGTGGTTTTGCAGAAAACTGCGTCCGCGTCTACCAAAAGATGCATGTGCATGCTTAAAACGCGTTTTGGCACAAATCCATGTGCGGGCGCTAAAAAGAGCAGCATCGGCATGCTTTTCACGTCGTTTGGTAGAAATCCACGTGCGCGTTCTGCCAAAAGCACCATTTGCATGCATATCGTGTGGTTTTGCAGAAAACTGCGTCCGCGTCTACCAAAAGATGCATGTGCATGCTTAAAACGCGTTTTGGCACAAATCCATGTGCGGGCGCTAAAAAGAGCAGCATCGGCATGCTTTTCACGTCGTTTGGTAGAAATCCACGCGCGCGTTCTGCCAAAAGCACCATTTGCATGCATACCGTGTGGTTTTGCAGAAAACTGCGTCCGCGTCTACCAAAAGATGCATGTACATGCTTAAAACGCGTTTTGTCACAAATCCATGTGCGGGTGCTAAAAAGAGCAGCATCGGCATGCTTTTCACGTCGTTTGGTAGAAATCCACGTGCGCGTTCTGCCAAAAGCACCATTTGCATGCATATCGTGTGGTTTTGCAGAAAACTGCGTCCGCGTCTACCAAAAGATGCATGTGCATGCTTAAAACGCGTTTTGGCACAAAACAATGTGCGGGTGCTAAAAAGAGCAGCATCGGCATGCTTTTCACGTCGTTTGGTAGAAATCCACGCGCGCGTTCTGCCAAAAGCACCATTTGCATGCATACCGTGTGGTTTTGCAGAAAACTGCCTCCGCGTCTACCAAAAGATGCATGTACATGCTTAAAACGCGTTTTGGCACAAATCCATGTGCGGGTGCTAAAAAGAGCAGCATCGGCATGCTTTTCACGTCGTTTGGTAGAAATCCACGTGCGCGTTCTGCCAAAAGCACCATTTGCATGCATATCGTGTGGTTTTGCAGAAAACTGCGTACGCGTCTACCAAAAGATGCATGTACATGCTTAAAACGCGTTTTCGCACAAATCCATGTGCGGGTGCTAAAAAGAGCAGCATCGGCATGCTTTTCACGTCGTTTGGTAGAAATCCACGTGCGCGTTCTGCCAAAAGCACCATTTGCATGCATATCGTGTGGTTTTGCAGAAAACTGCGTCCGCGTCTACCAAAAGATGCATGTGAATGCTTAAAACGCGTTTTGGCACAAATCCATGTGCGGGTGCTAAAAAGAGCAGCATCGGCATGCTTTTCACGTCGTTTCGTAGAAATCCACGTGCGCGTTCTGCCAAAAGCACCATTTGCATGCATATCGTTTGGTTTTGCAGAAAACTGCGTCCGCGTGTACCAAAAGATGCATGTGCATGCTTAAAACGCGTTTTGGCACAAATCCATGTGCGGGTGCTAAAAAGAGCAGCATCGGCATGCTTTTCACGTCGTTTGGTAGAAATCCACGTGCGCGTTCTGCCAAAAGCACCATTTGCATGCATATCGTGTGGTTTTGCAGAAAACTGCGTCCGCGTCTACCAAAAGATGCATGTGCATGCTTAAAACGCGTTTTGGCACAAATCCATGTGCGGGTGCTAAAAAGAGCAGCATCGGCATGCTTTTCACGTCGTTTGGTAGAAATCCACGTGCGCGTTCTGCCAAAAGCACCATTTGCATGCATATCGTGTGGTTTTGCAGAAAACTGCGTCCGCGTCTACCAAAAGATGCATGTGCATGCTTAAAACGCGTTTTGGCACAAAACAATGTGCGGGTGCTAAAAAGAGCAGCATCGGCATGCTTTTCACGTCGTTTGGTAGAAATCCACGCGCGCGTTCTGCCAAAAGCACCATTTGCATGCATACCGTGTGGTTTTGCAGAAAACTGCGTCCGCGTCTACCAAAAGATGCATGTACATGCTTAAAACGCGTTTTGGCACAAATCCATGTGCGGGTGCTAAAAGAGCAGCATCGGCATGGTTTTCACGTCGTTTGGTAGAAATCCACGTGCGCGTTCTGCCAAAAGCACCATTTGCATGCATATCGTGTGGTTTTGCAGAAAACTGCGTCCGCGTCTACGAAAAGATGCATGTGCATGCTTAAAACGCGTTTTGGCACAAATCCATGTGCGGGTGCTAAAAAGAGCAGCATCGGCATGCTTTTCACGTCGTTTCGTAGAAATCCACGTGCGCGTTCTGCCAAAAGCACCATTTGCATGCATATCGTTTGGTTTTGCAGAAAACTGCGTCCGCGTGTACCAAAAGATGCATGTGCATGCTTAAAACGCGTTTTGGCACAAATCCATGTGCGGGTGCTAAAAAGAGCAGCATCGGCATGCTTTTCACGTCGTTTGGTAGAAATCCACGTGCGCGTTCTGCCAAAAGCACCATTTGCATGCATATCGTTTCGTTTTGCAGAAAACTGCGTCCGCGTGTACCAAAAGATGCATGTGCATGCTTAAAACGCGTTTTGGCACAAATCCATGTGCGGGTGCTAAAAAGAGCAGCATCGGCATGCTTTTCACGTCGTTTGTAGAAATCCACGTGCGCGTTCTGCCAAAAGCACCATTTGCATGCATATCGTGTGGTTTTGCAGAAAACTCCGTCCGCGTCTACCAAAAGATGCATGTGCATGCTTAAAACGCGTTTTGGCACAAATCCATGTGCGGGCGCTAAAAAGAGCAGCATCGGCATGCTTTTCACGTCGTTTGGTAGAAATCCACGTGCGCGTTCTGCCAAAAGCACCATTTGCATGCATATCGTGTGGTTTTGCAGAAAACTGCGTCCGCGTCTACCAAAAGATGCATGCACATGCTTAAAACGCGTTTTGGCACAAATCCATGTGCGGGTGCTAAAAAGAGCAGCATCGGCATGCTTTTCACGTCGTTTGGTAGAAATCCACGTGCGCGTTCTGCCAAAAGCACCATTTGCATGCATATCGTGTGGTTTTGCAGAAAACTGCATCCGCGTCTACCAAAAGATGCATGTGCATGCTTAAAACGCGTTTTGGCACAAATCCATGTGCGGGTGCTAAAAAGAGCAGCATCGGCATGCTTTTCACGTCGTTTCGTAGAAATCCACGTGCGCGTTCTGCCAAAAGCACCATTTGCATGCATATCGTTTGGTTTTGCAGAAAACTGCGTCCGCGTGTACCAAAAGATGCATGTGCATGCTTAAAACGCGTTTTGGCACAAATCCATGTGCGGGTGCTAAAAGAGCAGCATCGGCATGCTTTTCACGTCGTTTGGTAGAAATCCACGTGCGCGTTCTGCCAAAAGCACCATTTGCATGCATATCGTTTGGTTTTGCAGAAAACTGCGTCCGCGTGTACCAAAAGATGCATGTGCATGCTTAAAACGCGTTTTGGCACAAATCCATGTGCGGGTGCTAAAAAGAGCAGCATCGGCATGCTTTTCACGTCGTTTGGTAGAAATCCACGTGCGCGTTCTGCCAAAAGCACCATTTGCATGCATATCGGGTGGTTTTGCAGAAAACTGCGTCCGCGTGTACCAAAAGATGCATGTGCATGCTTAAAACGCGTTTTGGCACAAAACAATGTGCGGGTGCTAAAAAGAGCAGCATCGGCATGCTTTTCACGTCGTTTGGTAGAAATCCACGCGCGCGTTCTGCCAAAAGCACCATTTGCATGCATACCGTGTGGTTTGCAGAAAACTGCGTCCGCGTCTACCAAAAGATGCATGTACATGCTTAAAACGCGTTTTGGCACAAATCCATGTGCGGGTGCTAAAAAGAGCAGCATCGGCATGCTTTTCACGTCGTTTGTAGAAATCCACGTGCGCGTTCTGCCAAAAGCACCATTTGCATGCATATCGTGTGGTTTTGCTGAAAACTGCGTACGCGTCTACCAAAAGATGCATGTACATGCTTAAACGCGTTTTGGCACAAATCCATGTGCGGGTGCTAAAAAGAGCAGCATCGGCATGCTTTTCACGTCGTTTGGTAGAAATCCACGTGCGCGTTCTGCCAAAAGCACCATTTGCATGCATATCGTGTGGTTTTGCAGAAAACTGCGTCCGCGTCTACCAAAAGATGCATGTGCATGCTTAAAACGCGTTTTGGCACAAATCCATGTGCGGGTGCTAAAAAGAGCAGCATCGGCATGCTTTTCACGTCGTTTCGTAGAAATCCACGTGCGCGTTCTGCCAAAAGCACCATTTGCATGCATATCGTTTGGTTTTGCAGAAAACTGCGTCCGCGTGTACCAAAAGATGCATGTGCATGCTTAAAACGCGTTTTGGCACAAATCCATGTGCGGGTGCTAAAAAGAGCAGCATCGGCATGCTTTTCACGTCGTTTGGTAGAAATCCACGTGCGCGTTCTCCCAAAAGCACCATTTGCATGCATATCGTGTGGTTTTGCAGAAAACTGCGTCCGCGTCTACCAAAGATGTATGTGCATGCTTAAAACGCGTTTTGGCACAAATCCATGTGCGGGTGCTAAAAAGAGCAGCATCGGCATGCTTTTCACGTCGTTTGGTAGAAATCCACGTGCGCGTTCTGCCAAAAGCACCATTTGCATGCATATCGTGTGGTTTTGCAGAAAACTGCGTCCGCGTCTACCAAAAGATGCATGTGCATGCTTAAAACGCGTTTTGGCACAAAACAATGTGCGGGTGCTAAAAAGAGCAGCATCGGCATGCTTTTCACGTCGTTTGGTAGAAATCCACGCGCGCGTTCTGCCAAAAGCACCATTTGCATGCATACCGTGTGGTTTTGCAGAAAACTGCGTCCGCGTCTACCAAAAGATGCATGTACATGCTTAAAACGCGTTTTGGCACAAATCCATGTGCGGGTGCTAAGAAGAGCAGCATCGGCATGCTTTTCACGTCGTTTGGTAGAAATCCACGTGCGCGTTCTGCCAAAAGCACCATTTGCATGCATATCGTGTGGTTTTGCAGAAAACTGCGTCCGCGTCTACGAAAAGATGCATGTGCATGCTTAAAACGCGTTTTGGCACAAATCCATGTGCGGGTGCTAAAAAGAGCAGCATCGGCATGCTTTTCACGTCGTTTCGTAGAAATCCACGTGCGCGTTCTGCCAAAAGCACCATTTGCATGCATATCGTTTGGTTTTGCAGAAAACTGCGTCCGCGTGTACCAAAAGATGCATGTGCATGCTTAAAACGCGTTTTGGCACAAATCCATGTGCGGGTGCTAAAAAGAGCAGCATCGGCATGCTTTCCACGTCGTTTGGTAGAAATCCACGTGCGCGTTCTGCCAAAAGCACCATTTGCATGCATATCGTTTGGTTTTGCAGAAAACTGCGTCCGCGTGTACCAAAAGATGCATGTGCATGCTTAAAACGCGTTTTGGCACAAATCCATGTGCGGGTGCTAAAAAGAGCAGCATCGGCATGCTTTTCACGTCGTTTGGTAGAAATCCACGTGCGCGTTCTGCCAAAAGCACCATTTGCATGCATATCGTGTGGTTTTGCAGAAAACTGCGTCCGCGTCTACCAAAAGATGCATGTACATGCTTAAAACGCGTTTTGGCACAAATCCATGTGCGGGTGCTAAAAAGAGCAGCATCGGCATGCTTTTCACGTCGTTTGGTAGAAATCCACGTGCGCGTTCTGCCAAAAGCACCATTTGCATGCATATCGTGTGGTTTTGCAGAAAACTGCGTCCGCGTCTACCAAAAGATGCATGTGCATGCTTAAAACGCGTTTTGGCACAAATCCATGTGCGGGTGCTAAAAAGAGCAGCATCGGCATGCTTTTCACGTCGTTTCGTAGAAATCCACGTGCGCGTTCTGCCAAAAGCACCATTTGCATGCATATCGTTTGGTTTTGCAGAAAACTGCGTCCGCGTGTACCAAAAGATGCATGTGCATGCTTAAAACGCGTTTTGGCACAAATCCATGTGCGGGTGCTAAAAAGAGCAGCATCGCATGCTTTTCACGTCGTTTGGTAGAAATCCACGTGCGCGTTCTCCAAAAGCACCATTTGCATGCATATCGTGCGGTTTTGCAGAAAACTGCGTCCGCGTCTACCAAAAGATGCATGTGCATGCTTAAAACGCGTTTTGGCACAAATCCATGTGCGGGTGCTAAAAAGAGCAGCATCGGCATGCTTTTCACGTCGTTTGGTAGAAATCCACGTGCGCGTTCTGCCAAAAGCACCATTTGCATGCATATCGTGTGGTTTTGCAGAAAACTGCGTCCGCGTCTACCAAAAGATGCATGTGCATGCTTAAAACGCGTTTTGGCACAAAACAATGTGCGGGTGCTAAAAAGAGCAGCATCGGCATGCTTTTCACGTCGTTTGGCAGAAATCCACGCGCGCGTTCTGCCAAAAGCACCATTTGCATGCATACCGTGTGGTTTTGCAGAAAACTGCGTCCGCGTCTACCAAAAGATGCATGTACATGCTTAAAACGCGTTTTGGCACAAATCCATGTGCGGGTGCTAAAAAGAGCAGCATCGGCATGCTTTTCACGTCGTTTGGTAGAAATCCACGTGCGCGTTCTGCCAAAAGCACCATTTGCATGCATATCGTGTGGTTTTGCAGAAAACTGCGTCCGCGTCTACCAAAAGATGCATGTACATGCTTAAAACGCGTTTTGGCACAAATCCATGTGCGGGTGCTAAAAAGAGCAGCATCGGCATGCTTTTCACGTCGTTTGGTAGAAATCCACGTGCGCGTTCTGCCAAAAGCACCATTTGCATGCATATCGTGTGGTTTTGCAGAAAACTGCGTCCGCGTCTACCAAAAGATGCATGTGCATGCTTAAAACGCGTTTTGGCACAAATCCATGTGCGGGTGCTAAAAAGAGCAGCATCGGCATGCTTTTCACGTCGTTTCGTAGAAATCCACGTGCGCGTTCTGCCAAAAGCACCATTTGCATGCATATCGTTTGGTTTTGCAGAAAACTGCGTCCGCGTGTACCAAAATATGCATGTGCATGCTTAAAACGCGTTTTGGCACAAATCCATGTGCGGGTGCTAAAAAGAGCAGCATCGGCATGCTTTTCACGTCGTTTGGTAGAAATCCACGTGCGCGTTCTGCCAAAAGCACCATTTGCATGCATATCGTGTGGTTTTGCAGAAAACTGCGTCCGCGTCTACCAAAAGATGCATGTGCATGCTTAAAACGCGTTTTGGCACAAATCCATGTGCGGGTGCTAAAAAGAGCAGCATCGGCATGCTTTTCACGTCGTTTGGTTTTGGTAGAAATCCACGTGCGCGTTCTGCCAAACGCACCATTTGCATGCAGATCGTGTGGTTTTGCAGAAAACTGCGTCCTCGTCTACCAAAAGATGCATGTGCATGCATAAAACGCGTTTTGGCACATATCCATGTGCGGGTGCTAAAAAGAGCAGCATCGGCATGCTTTTCACGTCGTTTGGTAGAAATCCATGTGCGCGTTCTGCCAAAAGCACCATTTGCATGCATATCATGTGGTTTTGCGGAAAACTGCGTCCGCGTCTACCAAAAGATGCATGTGCATGCTTAAACGCGTTTTGGCACAAATCCATGTGCGGGTGCTAAAAAGAGCAGCATCGGCATGCTTTTCACGTCGTTTGGTAGAAATCCACGCGCGCGTTCTGCCAAAAGCACCATTTGCATGCATACCGTGTGGTTTTGCAGAAAACTGCGTCCGCGTCTACCAAAAGATGCATGTACATGCTTAAAACGCGTTTTGGCACAAATCCATGTGCGGGTGCTAAAAAGAGCAGCATCGGCATGCATTTCACGTCGTTTGGTAGAAATCCACGTGCGCGTTCTGCCAAAAGCACCATTTGCATGTATATCGTGTGGTTTTGCAGAAAACTGCGTCCGCGTCTACCAAAAGATGAACATCTTGAAGGGGCAGCGCGAAAAAACGACGACAGAAGGCAGGAACACACAGGACAGCGCTGAACTCACAACTAACTTTATTCGAAGGCATACATACACTTAAGTACACAACCCATAGCCACGTGTTCTCCCATCCATGGCGTCATATCAGTGCGCAGGCAAAAAACAAAAAACACGCGAAACCATTTAATCTAATACTACGTTATGGAGCTGCTTAAAAATTCAAATTCACTATCATGCAAATTTATCGATGGCATGCTTACACAGCGCGACCCTTTTTTTCTGATATAGAAGGCCTCAATAATCTCCCTCGTAATCTGATTTTTGTGCGTGAAAAGTATTGTGGTGTCTTTATATATTGGAGTGCACCCATGCTCAGAGCAATGCCGCGCGACATGCGAGTAGGCATTACCCGTTAGTGAGCGCCTATGTTCAGACAATCTAATATTAAGGCAACGACCTGTTTGACCGATATATGCGTGACCGCAGGAAAATGGAAGTTCGTACACAACTCCCATTCTACAGCGCACAAACGGGGACAAATGCTTAACAGTACAGCCTTTCCCAGCATGAGTGGAGGCAGCCTGGGCCAATTTCCTATCGATCTTACCACAAATTTTGATCAACTTGTTAGGGGCAGAAAAAACAACCTTTATATCAAATCTGCCTGCTACATTCCTGAGATTATGGGATAGTTTATGCACATATGGAATTACAACCAGTTTTTTCTTCTTGTCAGCAGGCTCTGGATTATTTATTCTTGAGGGTGCTCCTAATTTCACACGTTTAACCAGTTTCTGTACTGTCATGCGGATAGCATCCTCTCGAAAACCTGCCGCTCTCAAACGCTCCAGTTGTGTTAAGAAACTCTTAGACGTCTTGTGAAAACACGATTTCGAAAGTGCGGAAAATAAAACCGAAAACGCAATGCCGTTTTTTACAACCTTGGAATGTGCGGAGTGAAAATTTAAAATTGGTTTTTCTGACCTTGGGTAATACATCCAGCACACATGCGTATCAGTTAAGTTGAGCCTCGTATCTAAAAATTGTAATTCGTTTTTATCCGGCACTTCATGTGTGAAAACTAGTCCTGAGACAGAAATATAGAAAGTAACCTAGATGACCGAACATTGAAAGTGTTAAGATATGTTGATGATTTTCTCATCTTTGTGAAGAGTACTAATCTCCAACAAATGATTCATAATGTACTTCAAATATTCCACAAATGTGGCTCAGGACTAGTTTTCACACATGAAGTGCCGGATAAAAACGAATTACAATTTTTAGATACGAGGCTCAACTTAACTGATACGCATGTGTGCTGGATGTATTACCCAAGGTCAGAAAAACCAATTTTAAATTTTCACTCCGCACATTCCAAGGTTGTAAAAAACGGCATTGCGTTTTCGGTTTTATTTTCCGCACTTTCGAAATCGTGTTTTCACAAGACGTCTAAGAGTTTCTTAACACAACTGGAGCGTTTGAGAGCGGCAGGTTTTCGAGAGGATGCTATCCGCATGACAGTACAGAAACTGGTTAAACGTGTGAAATTAGGAGCACCCTCAAGAATAAATAATCCAGAGCCTGCTGACAAGAAGAAAAAACTGGTTGTAATTCCATATGTGCATAAACTATCCCATAATCTCAGGAATGTAGCAGGCAGATTTGATATAAAGGTTGTTTTTTCTGCCCCTAACAAGTTGATCAAAATTTGTGGTAAGATCGATAGGAAATTGGCCCAGGCTGCCTCCACTCATGCTGGGAAAGGCTGTACTGTTAAGCATTTGTCCCCGTTTGTGCGCTGTAGAATGGGAGTTGTGTACGAACTTCCATTTTCCTGCGGTCACGCATATATCGGTCAAACAGGTCGTTGCCTTAATATTAGATTGTCTGAACATAGGCGCTCACTAACGGGTAATGCCTACTCGCATGTCGCGCGGCATTGCTCTGAGCATGGGTGCACTCCAATATATAAAGACACCACAATACTTTTCACGCACAAAAATCAGATTACGAGGGAGATTATTGAGGCCTTCTATATCAGAAAAAAAGGGTCGCGCTGTGTAAGCATGCCATCGATAAATTTGCATGATAGTGAATTTGAATTTTTAAGCAGCTCCATAACGTAGTATTAGATTAAATGGTTTCGCGTGTTTTTTGTTTTTTGCCTGCGCACTGATATGACGCCATGGATGGGAGAACACGTGGCTATGGGTTGTGTACTTAAGTGTATGTATGCCTTCGAATAAAGTTAGTTGTGAGTTCAGCGCTGTCCTGTGTGTTCCTGCCTTCTGTCGTCGTTTTTTCGCGCTGCCCCTTCAAGATGTTCAACCAGTACCAACTCGCCCAAATGTCGATCCTTCTACCAAAAGATGCATGTGCATGCTTAAAACGCGTTTTGGCACAAATCCATGTGCGGGTGCTAAAAAGAGCAGCATCGGCATGCTTTTCACGTCGTTTGGTAGAAATCCACGTGCGCGTTCTGCCAAAAGCACCATTCGCATGCATATCGTGTGGTTTTGCAGAAAACTGCGTCCGCGTCTACCAAAAGATGCATGTGCATGCTTAAAACGCGTTTTGGCACAAATCCATGTGCGGGTGCTAAAAAGAGCAGCATCGGCATGCTTTTCACGTCGTTTGGTAGAAATCCACGTGCGCGTTCTGCCAAAAGCACCATTCGCATGCATATCGTGTGGTTTTGCAGAAAACTGCGTCCGCGTCTACCAAAAGATGCATGTGCATGCTTAAAACGCGTTTTGGCACAAATCCATGTGCGGGTGCTAAAAAGAGCAGCATCGGCGTGCTTTTCACGTCGTTTGGTAGAAATCCACGTGCGCGTTCTGCCAAAAGCACCATTCGCATGCATATCGTGTGGTTTTGCAGAAAACTGCGTCCGCGTCTACCAAAAGATGCATGTGCATGCTTAAAACGCGTTTTGGCACAAATCCATGTGCGGGTGCTAAAAAGAGCAGCATCGGCATGCTTTTCACGTCGTTTGGTAGAAATCCACGTGCGCGTTCTGCCAAAAGCACCATTTGCATGCATATCGTGTGGTTTTGCAGAAAACTGCGTCCGCGTCTACCAAAAGATGCATGTGCATGCTTAAAACGCGTTTTGGCACAAATCCATGTGCGGGTGCTAAAAAGAGCACCATCGGCATGCTTTTCACGTCGTTTGGTAGAAATCCACGTGCACGTTCAGCCAAAAGCACCATTTGCATGCATATCGTGTGGTTTTGCAGAAAACTGCGTCCGCGTCTACCAAAAGATGCATGTGCATGCTTAAAACGCGTTTTGGCACAAATCCATGTGCGGGTGCTAAAAAGAGCAGCATCGGCATGCTTTTCACGTCGTTTGGTAGAAATCCACGTGCGCGTTCTGCCAAAAGCACCATTTGCATGCATATCGTGTGGTTTTTCAGAAAACTGCGTCCGCGTCTACCAAAAGATGCATGTGCATGCTTAAAAAGCGTTTTGGCACAAATCCATGTGCGGGTGCTAAAAAGAGCAGCGTCGGCATGCTTTTCACGTCGTTTGGTAGAAATCCACCTGCGCGTTCTGCCAAAAGCACCATTTGCATGCATATCGTGTGGTTTTGCAGAAAACTGCGTCCGCGTCTACCAAAAGATGCATGTGCATGCTTAAAACGCGTTTTGGCACAAATCCATGTGCGGGTGCTAAAAAGAGCAGCATCGGCATGCTTTTCACGTCGTTTGGTAGAAATCCACGTGCGCGTTCTGCCAAAAGCACCATTCCCATGCATATCGTGTGGTTTTGCAGAAAACTGCGTCCGCGTCTACCAAAAGATGCATGTGCATGCTTAAAACGCGTTTTGGCACAAATCGATGTGCGGGTGCTAAAAAGAGCAGCATCGGCATGCTTTTCACGTCGTTTGGTAGAAATCCACGTGCGCGTTCTGCCAAAAGCACCATTTGCATGCATATCGTGTGGTTTTGCAGAAAACTGCGTCCGCGTCTACCAAAAGATGCATGTGGATGCTTAAAACGCGTTTTGGCACAAATCCATGTGCGGGTGCTAAAAAGAGCAGCATCGGCATGCTTTTCACGTCGTTTGGTAGAAATCCACGTGCGCGTTCTGCCAAAAGCACCATTTGCATGCATATCGAGTGGTTTTGCAGAAAACTGCGTCCGCGTCTACCAAAAGATGCATGTGCATGCTTAAAACGCGTTTTGGCACAAATCCATGTGCGGGTGCTAAAAAGAGCAGCATCGGCATGCTTTTCACGTCGTTTGGTAGAAATACACGTGCGCGTTCTGCCAAAAGCACCATTTGCATGCATATCGTGTGGTCTTGCAGAAAACTGCGTCCGCGTCTACCAAAAGATCCATGTGCATGCTTAAAACGCGTTTTGGCACAAATCCATGTGCGGGTGCTAAAAAGAGCAGCATCGGCATGCTTTTCACGTCGTTTGGTAGAAATCCACCTGCGCGTTCTGCCAAAAGCACCATTTGCATGCATATCGTGTGGTTTTGCAGAAAACTGCGTCCGCGTCTACCAAAAGATGCATGTGCATGCTTAAAACGCGTTTTGGCACAAATCCATGTGCGGGTGCTAAAAAGAGCAGCATCGGCATGCTTTTCACGTCGTTTGGTAGAAATCCACGTGCGCGTTCTGCCAAAAGCACCATTTGCATGCATATCGTGTGGTTTTGCAGAAAACTGCGTCCGCGTCTACCAAAAGATGCATGTGCATGCTTAAAACGCGTTTTGGCACAAATCCATGTGCGGGTGCTAAAAAGAGCAGTATCGGCATGCTTTTCACGTCGTTTGGTAGAAATCCACGTGCGCGTTCCGCCAAAAGCACCATTTGCATGCATATCGCGTGGTCTTGCAGAAAACTGCGTCCGCGTCTACCAAAAGATGCATGTGCATGCTTAAAACGCGTTTTGGCACAAATCCATGTGCGGGTGCTAAAAAGAGCAGCATCGGCATGCTTTTCACGTCGTTTGGTAGAAATCCACGTGCGCGTTTTGCCAAAAGCACCATTTGCATGCATATCGTGTGGTTTTGCAGAAAACTGCGTCCGCGTCTACCAAAAGATGCATGTGCATGCATAAAACGCGTTTTGGCACATATCCATGTGCGGGTGCTAAAAAGAGCAGCATCGGCATGCTTTTCACGTCGTTTGGTAGAAATCCACGTGCGCGTTCTGCCAAAAGCACCATTTGCATGCATATCGTGTGGTTTTGCAGAAAACTGCGTCCGCGTCTACCAAAGGACGCATGTGCATGCTTAAACGCGTTTTGGCACAAATCCATGTGCGGGTGCTAAAAAGAGCAGCATCGGCATGGTTTGCACGTCGTTTGGTAGAAATCCACGTGCGCGTTCTGCCAAACGCACCATTTGCATGCAGATCGTGTGGTTTTGCAGAAAACTGCGTCCGCGTCTACCAAAAGATGCATGTGCATGCATAAAACGCGTTTTGGCACATATCCATGTGCGGGTGCTAAAAAGAGCAGCATCGGCATGCTTTTCACGTCGTTTGGTAGAAATCCACGTGCGCGTTCTGCCAAAAGCACCATTTGCATGCATATCGTGTGGTTTTGCAGAAAACTGCGTCCGCGTCTACCAAAAGATGCATGTGCATGCTTAAAACGCGTTTTGGCACAAATCCATGTGCGGGCGCTACAAAGAGCAGCATCGGCATGCTTTTCACGTCGTTTGGTAGAAATCCACGTGCGCGTTCTGCCAAAAGCACCATTTGCATGCATATCGTGTGGTTTTGCAGATAACTGCGTCCGCGTCTACCAAAAGATGCATGTGCATGCTTAAAACGCGTTTTGGCTCAAATCCATGTGCGGGTGCTAAAAAGAGCAGCATCGGCATGCTTTTCACGTCGTTTGGTAGAAATCCACGTGCGCGTTTTGCCAAAAGCACCATTTGCATGCATATCGTGTGGTTTTGCAGAAAACTGCGTCCGCGTCTACCAAAAGATGCATGTGCATGCATAAAACGCGTTTTGGCACATATCCATGTGCGGGTGCTAAAAAGAGCAGCATCGGCATGTTTTTCACGTCGTTTGGTAGAAATACACGTGCGCGTTCTGCCAAAAGCACCATTTGCATGCATATCGTGTGGTTTTGCAGAAAACTGCGTCCGCGTCTACCAAAGGATGCATGTGCATGCTTAAACGCGTTTTGGCACAAATCCATGTGCGGGTGCTAAAAAGAGCAGCATCGGCATGCTTTTCACGTCGTTTGGTAGAAATCCACGTGCGCGTTCTGCCAAAAGCACCATTCGCATGCATATCGTGTGGTTTTGCAGAAAACTGCGTCCGCGTCTACCAAAAGATGCACGTGCATGCTTAAAACGCGTTTTGGCACAAATCCATGTGCGGGTGCTAAAAAGAGCAGCATCGGCATGCTTTTCACGTCGTTTGGTAGAAATCCACGTGCGCGTTCTGCCAAAAGCACCATTTGCATGCATATCGCGTGGTTTTGCAGAAAACTGCGTTCGCGTCTACCAAAAGATGCATGTGCATGCTTAAAACGCGTTTTGGCACAAATTTATGTTCGGGTGCTAAAAAGAGCAGCATTGGCATGCTTTTCACGTCGTTTGGTAGAAATCCACGTGCGCGTTCTGCCAAAAGCACCATTTGCATGCATATCGCGTGGTTTTGCAGAAAACTGCGTCCGCGTCTACCAAAAGATGCATGTGCATGCTTAAAACGCGTTTTGGCACAAATCCATGTGCGGGTGCTAAAAAGAGCAGCATCGGCATGCTTTTCACGTCGTTTGGTAGAAATCCACGTGCGCGTTCTGCCAAAAGCACCATTTGCATGCATATCGTGTGGTTTTGCAGAAAACTGCATCCGCGTCTACCAAAAGATGCATGTGCATGCTTAAAACGCGTTTTGACACAAATCCATGTGCGGGTGCTAAAAAGAGCAGCATCGGCATGCTTTTCACGTCGTTTGGTAGAAATCCACCTGCGCGTTCTGCCAAAAGCACCATTTGCATGCATATCGTGTGGTTTTGCAGAAAACTGCGTCCGCGTCTGCCAAAAGATGCATGTGCATGCTTAAAACGCGTTTTGGCACAAATCGATGTGCGGGTGCTAAAAAGAGCAGCATCGGCATGCTTTTCACGTCGTTTGGTAGAAATCCACGTGCGCGTTCTGCCAAAAGCACCATTTGCATGCATATCGTGTGGTTTTGCAGAAAACTGTGTCCGCGTCTACCAAAAGATGCATGTGCATGCTTAAAACGCGTTTTGGCACAAATCCATGTGCGGGTGCTAAAAAGAGCAGCATCGGCATGCTTTTCACGTCGTTTGGTAGAAATCCATGTGCGCGTTCTGCCAAAAGCACCATTTGCATGCATATCGAGTGGTTTTGCAGAAAACTGCGTCCGCGTCTACCAAAAGATGCATGTGCATGCTTAAAACGCGTTTTGGCACAAATCCATGTGCGGGTGCTAAAAAGAGCAGCATCGGCATGCTTTTCACGTCGTTTGGTAGAAATACACGTGCGCGTTCTGCCAAAAGCACCATTTGCATGCATATCGTGTGGTTTTGCAGAAAACTGCGTCCGCGTCTACCAAAAGATCCATGTGCATGCTTAAAACGCGTTTTGGCACAAATCCATGTGCGGGTGCTAAAAAGAGCAGCATCGGCATGCTTTTCACGTCGTTTGGTAGAAATCCACCTGCGCGTTCTGCCAAAAGCACCATTTGCATGCATATCATGTGGTTTTGCAGAAAACTGCGTCCGCGTCTACCAAAAGATGCATGTGCATGCTTAAAACGCGTTTTGGCACAAATCCATGTGCGGGTGCTAAAAAGAGCAGCATCGGCATGCTTTTCACGTCGTTTGGTAGAAATCCACGTGCGCGTTCTGCCAAAAGCACCATTTGCATGCATATCGTGTGGTTTTGCAGAAAACTGCGTCCGCGTCTACCAAAAGATGCATGTGCATGCTTAAAACGCGTTTTGGCACAAATCCATGTGCGGGTGCTAAAAAGAGCAGCATCGGCATGCTTTTCACGTCGTTTGGTAGAAATCCACGTGCGCGTTCTGCCAAAAGCACCATTTGCATGCATATCGCGTGGTCTTGCAGAAAACTGCGTCCGCGTCTACCAAAAGATGCATGTGCATGCTTAAAACGCGTTTTGGAACAAATCCATGTGCGGGTGCTAAAAAGAGCAGCATCGGCATGCTTTTCACGTCGTTTGGTAGAAATCCACGTGCGCGTTTTGCCAAAAGCACCATTTGCATGCATATCATGTGGTTTTGCAGAAAACTGCGTCCGCGTCTACCAAAAGATGCATGTGCATGCATAAAACGCGTTTTGGCACATATCCATGTGCGGGTGCTAAAAAGAGCAGCATCGGCATGCTTTTCACGTGGTTTGGTAGAAATCCACGTGCGCGTTCTGCCAAAAGCACCATTTGCATGCATATCGTGTGGTTTTGCAGAAAACTGCGTCCGCGTCTACCAAAGGATGCATGTGCATGCTTAAACGCGTTTTGGCACAAATCCATGTGCGGGTGCTAAAAAGAGCAGCATCGGCATGGTTTGCACGTCGTTTCGTAGAAATCCACGTGCGCGTTCTGCCAAACGCACCATTTGCATGCAGATCGTGTGGTTTTGCAGAAAACTGCGTCCGCGTCTACCAAAAGATGCATGTGCATGCATAAAACGCGTTTTGGCACATATCCATGTGCGGGTGCTAAAAAGAGCAGCATCGGCATGCTTTTCACGTCGTTTGGTAGAAATCCACGTGCGCGTTCTGCCAAAAGCACCATTTGCATGCATATCGTGTGGTTTTGCAGAAAACTGCGTCCGCGTCTACCAAAAGATGCATGTGCATGCTTAAAACGCGTTTTGGGCACAAATCCATGTGCGGGTGCTAAAAAGAGCAGCATCGGCATGCTTTTCACGTCGTTTGGTAGAAATCCACGTGCGCGTTTTGCCAAAAGCACCATTTGCATGCATATCGTGTGGTTTTGCAGAAAACTGCGTCCGCGTCTACCAAAAGATGCATGTGCATGCATAAAACGCGTTTTGGCACATATCCATGTGCGGGTGCTAAAAAGAGCAGCATCGGCATGCTTTTCACGTCGTTTGGTAGAAATCCACGTGCGCGTTCTGCCAAAAGCACCATTTGCATGCATATCGTGTGGTTTTGCAGAAAACTGCATCCGCGTCTACCAAAAGATGCATGTGCATGCTTAAAACGCGTTTTGACACAAATCCATGTGCGGGTGCTAAAAAGAGCAGCATCGGCATGCTTTTCACGTCGTTTGGTAGAAATCCACCTGCGCGTTCTGCCAAAAGCACCATTTGCATGCATATCGTGTGGTTTTGCAGAAAACTGCGTCCGCGTCTACCAAAAGATGCATGTGCATGCTTAAAACGCGTTTTGGCACAAATCCATGTGCGGGTGCTAAAAAGAGCAGCATCGGCATGCTTTTCACGTCGTTTGGTAGAAATCCACGTGCGCGTTCTGCCAAAAGCACCATTCCCATGCATATCGTGTGGTTTTGCAGAAAACTGCGTCCGCGTCTACCAAAAGATGCATGTGCATGCTTAAAACGCGTTTTGGCACAAATCCATGTGCGGGTGCTAAAAAGAGCAGCATCGGCATGCTTTTCACGTCGTTTGGTAGAAATCCCCCTGCGCGTTCTGCCAAAAGCACCATTTGCATGCATATCGTGTAGTTTTGCAGAAAACTGCGTCCGCGTCTACCAAAAGATGCATGTGCATGCTTAAAACGCGTTTTGGCACAAATCCATGTGCGGGTGCTAAAAAGAGCAGCATCGGCATGCTTTTCACGTCGTTTGGTAGAAATCCATGTGCGCGTTCTGCCAAAAGCACCATTTGCATGCATATCGAGTGGTTTTGCAGAAAACTGCGTCCGCGTCTACCAAAAGATGCATGTGCATGCTTAAAACGCGTTTTGGCACAAATCCATGTGCGGGTGCTAAAAAGAGCAGCATCGGCATGCTTTTCACGTCGTTTGGTAGAAATACACGTGCGCGTTCTGCCAAAAGCACCATTTGCATGCATATCGTGTGGTTTTGCAGAAAACTGCGTCCGCGTCTACCAAAAGATCCATGTGCATGCTTAAAACGCGTTTTGGCACAAATCCATGTGCGGGTGCTAAAAAGAGCAGCATCGGCATGCTTTTCACGTCGTTTGGTAGAAATCCACCTGCGCGTTCTGCCAAAAGCACCATTTGCATGCATATCATGTGGTTTTGCAGAAAACTGCGTCCGCGTCTACCAAAAGATGCATGTGCATGCTTAAAACGCGTTTTGGCACAAATCCATGTGCGGGTGCTAAAAAGAGCAGCATCGGCATGCTTTTCACGTCGTTTGGTAGAAATCCACGTGCGCGTTCTGCCAAAAGCACCATTTGCATGCATATCGTGTGGTTTTGCAGAAAACTGCGTCCGCGTCTACCAAAAGATGCATGTGCATGCTTAAAACGCGTTTTGGCACAAATCCATGTGCGGGTGCTAAAAAGAGCAGCATCGGCATGCTTTTCACGTCGTTTGGTAGAAATCCACGTGCGCGTTCTGCCAAAAGCACCATTTGCATGCATATCGCGTGGTCTTGCAGAAAACTGCGTCCGCGTCTACCAAAAGATGCATGTGCATGCTTAAAACGCGTTTTGGCACAAATCCATGTGCGGGTGCTAAAAAGAGCAGCATCGGCATGCTTTTCACGACGTTTGGTAGAAATCCACGTGCGCGTTCTGCCAAAAGCACCATTTGCATGCATATCGTGTGGTTTTGCAGAAAACTGCGTCCGCGTCTACCAAAGGATGCATGTGCATGCTTAAACGCGTTTTGGCACAAATCCATGTGCGGGTGCTAAAAAGAGCAGCATCGGCATGCTTTTCACGTCGTTTGGTAGAAATCCACGCGCGCGTTCTGCCAAAAGCACCATTTGCATGCATACCGTGTGGTTTTGCAGAAAACTGCGTCCGCATCTACCAAAAGATGCATGTGCATGCTTAAAACGCGTTTTGGCACAAATCCATGTGCGGGTGCTAAAAAGAGCAGCATCGGCATGCTTTTCACGTCGTTTGGTAGAAATCCACCTGCGCGTTCTGCCAAAAGCACCATTTGCATGCATATCGTGTGGTTTTGCAGAAAACTGCGTCCGCGTCTACCAAAAGATGCATGTGCATGCTTAAAACGCGTTTTGGCACAAATCCATGTGCGGGTGCTAAAAAGAGCAGCATCGGCATGCTATTCACGTCGTTTGGTAGAAATCCACGTGCGCGTTCTGCCAAAAGCACCGTTCCCATGCATATCGTGTGGTTTTGCAGAAAACTGCGTCCGCGTCTACCAAAAGATGCATGTGCATGCTTAAAACGCGTTTTGGCACAAATCGATGTGCGGGTGCTAAAAAGAGCAGCATCGGCATGCTTTTCACGTCGTTTGGTAGAAATCCACGTGCGCGTTCTGCCAAAAGCACCATTTGCATGCATATCGTGTGGTTTTGCAGAAAACTGCGTCCGCGTCTACCAAAAGATGCATGTGCATGCTTAAAACGCGTTTTAGCACAAATCCATGTGCGGGTGCTAAAAAGAGCAGCATCGGCATGCTTTTCACGTCGTTTGGTAGAAATCAACGTGCGCGTTCTGCCAAAAGCACCATTTGCATGCATATCGAGTGGTTTTGCAGAAAACTGCGTCCGCGTCTACCAAAAGATGCATGTGCATGCTTAAAACGCGTTTTGGCACAAATCCATGTGCGGGTGCTAAAAAGAGCAGCATCGGCATGCTTTTCACGTCGTTTGGTAGAAATACTCGTGCGCGTTCTGCCAAAAGCACCATTTGCATGCATATCGTGTGGTTTTGCAGAAAACTGCGTCCGCGTCTACCAAAAGATCCATGTGCATGCTTAAAACGCGTTTTGGCACAAATCCATGTGCGGGTGCTAAAAAGAGCAGCATCGGCATGCTTTTCACGTCGTTTGGTAGAAATCCACCTGCGCGTTCTGCCAAAAGCACCATTTGCATGCATATCGTGTGGTTTTGCAGAAAACTGCGTCCGCGTCTACCAAAAGATGCATGTGCATGCTTAAAACGCGTTTTGGCACAAATCCATGTGCGGGTGCTAAAAAGAGCAGCATCGGCATGCTTTTCACGTCGTTTGGTAGAAATCCACGTGCGCGTTCTGCCAAAAGCACCATTTGCATGCATATCGTGTGGTTTTGCAGAAAACTGCGTCCGCGTCTACCAAAAGATGCATGTGCATGCTTAAAACGCGTTTTGGCACAAATCCATGTGCGGGTGCTAAAAAGAGCAGCATCGGCATGCTTTTCACGTCGTTTGGTAGAAATCCACGTGCGCGTTCTGCCAAAAGCACCATTTGCATGCATATCGCGTGGTCTTGCAGAAAACTGCGTCCGCGTCTACCAAAAGATGCATGTGCATGCTTAAAACGCGTTTTGGCACAAATCCATGTGCGGGTGCTAAAAAGAGCAGCATCGGCATGCTTTTCACGTCGTTTGGTAGAAATCCACGTGCGCGTTTTGCCAAAAGCACCATTTGCATGCATATCGTGTGGTTTTGCAGAAAACTGCGTCCGCGTCTACCAAAAGACGCATGTGCATGCATAAAACGCGTTTTGGCACATATCCATGTGCGGGTGCTAAAAAGAGCAGCATCGGCATGCTTTTCACGTCGTTTGGTAGAAATCCACGTGCGCGTTCTGCCAAAAGCACCATTTGCATGCATATCGTGTTGGTTTTGCAGAAAACTGCGTCCGCGTCTACCAAAGATGCATGTGCATGCTTAAACGCGTTTTGGCACAAATCCATGTGCGGGTGCTAAAAAGAGCAGCATCGGCATGTTTGCACGTCGTTTGGTAGAAATCCACGTGCGCGTTCTGCCAAACGCACCATTTGCATGCATATCGTGTGGTTTTGCAGAAAACTGCGTCCGCGTCTACCAAAAGATGCATGTGCATGCTTAAAACGCGTTTTGGCACAAATCCATGTGCGGGCGCTACAAAGAGCAGCATCGTCATGCTTTTCACGTCGTTTGGTTGAAATCCACGTGCGCGTTCTGCCAAAAGCACCATTTGCATGCATATCGTGTGGTTTTGCAGAAAACTGCGTCCGCGTCTACCAAAAGATGCATGTGCATGCTTAAAACGCGTTTTGGCACAAATCCATGTGCGGGTGCTAAAAAGAGCAGCATCGGCATGCTTTTCACGTCGTTTGGTAGAAATCCACGTGCGCGTTCTGGCCAAAAGCACCATTTGCATGCATATCGTTTGGTTTTTGCAGAAAACTGCGTCCGCGTGTACCAAAAGATGCATGTGCATGCTTAAAACGCGTTTTGGCACAAATCCATGTGCGGGTGCTAAAAAGAGCAGCATCGGCATGCTTTTCACGTCGTTTGGTAGAAATCCACGTGCGCGTTCTGCCAAAAGCACCATTTGCATGCATATCGTGTGGTTTTGCAGAAAACTGCGTCCGCGTCTACCAAAAGATGCATGTGCATGCTTAAAACGCGTTTTGGCACAAATCCATGTGCGGGTGCTAAAAAGAGCAGCATCGGCATGCTTTTCACGTCGTTTGGTAGAAATCCACGTGCGCGTTCTGCCAAAAGCACCATTTGCATGCATATCGTGTGGTTTTGCAGAAAACTGCGTCCGCGTCTACCAAAAGATGCATGTGCATGCTTAAAACGCGTTTTGGCACAAATCCATGTGCGGGTGCTAAAAAGAGCAGCATCGGCATGCTTTTCACGTCGTTTGGTAGAAATCCACGTGCGCGTTCTGCCAAAAGCACCATTTGCATGCATATCGTGTGGTTTTGCAGAAAACTGCGTCCGCGTCTACCAAAAGATGCATGTGCATGCTTAAAACGCGTTTTGGCACAAATCCATGTGCGGGTGCTAAAAAGAGCAGCATCGGCATGCTTTTCACGTCGTTTGGTAAAAATCCACGTGCGCGTTCTGCCAAAAGCACCATTTGCATGCATATCGTGTGGTTTTGCTGAAAACTGCGTCCGCGTCTACCAAAAGATGCATGTGCATGCTTAAAACGCGTTTTGGCACAAATCCATGTGCGGGTGCTAAAAAGAGCAGCATCGGCATGCTTATCACGTCGTTTGGTAGAAATCCACGTGCGCGTTCTGCCAAAAGCACCATTTGCATGCATATCGTGTGGTTTTGCAGAAAACTGCGTCCGCGTCTACCAAAAGATGCATGTGCATGCTTAAAACGCGTTTTGGCACAAATCCATGTGCGGGTGCTAAAAAGAGCAGCATCGGCATGCTTTTCACGTCGTTTGGTAGAAATCCACGTGCGCGTTCTGCCAAAAGCACCATTTGCATGCATATCGTGTGGTTTTGCAGAAAACTGTGTCCGCGTCTACCAAAAGATGCATGTGCATGCTTAAAACGCGTTTCGGCACAAATCCATGTGCGGGTGCTAAAAAGAGCAGCATCGGCATGCTTTTCACGTCGTTTGGTAGAAATCCACGTGCGCGTTCTGCCAAAAGCACCATTTGCATGCATATCGTGTGGTTTTGCAGAGAACTGCGTCCGCGTCTACCAAAAGATGCATGTGCATGCTTAAAACGCGTTTTGGCACAAATCCATGTGCGGGTGCTAAAAAGAGCAGCATCGGCATGCTTTTCACGTCGTTTGGTAGAAATCCACGTGCGCGTTCTGCCAAAAGCACCATTTGCATGCATATCGTGTGGTTTTGCAGAAAACTGTATCCGCGTCTACCAAAAGATGCATGTGCATGCTTAAAACGCGTTTTGGCACAAATCCATGTGCGGGTGCTAAAAAGAGCAGCATCGGCATGCTTTTCACGTCGTTTGGTAGAAATCCACGTGCGCGTTCTGCCAAAAGCACCATTTGCATGCATATCGTGTGGTTTTGCAGAAAACTGCGTCCGCGTCTACCAAAGGATGCATGTGCATGCTTAAACGCGTTTTGGCACAAATCCATGTGCGGGTGCTAAAAAGAGCAGCATCGGCATGCTTTTCACGTCGTTTGGTAGAAATCCACGTGCGCGTTCTGCCAAAAGCACCATTTGCATGCATATCGTGTGGTTTTGCAGAAAACTGCGTCCTCGTCTACCAAAAGATGCATGTGCATGCATAAAACGCGTTTTGGCACATATCCATGTGCGGGTGCTAAAAAGAGCAGCATCGGCATGCTTTTCACGTCGTTTGGTAGAAATCCACGTGCGCGTTCTGCCAAAAGCACCATTTGCATGCATATCGAGTGGTTTTGCAGAAAACTGCGTCCGCGTCTACCAAAGGATGCATGTGCATGCTTAAACGCGTTTTGGCACAAATCCATGTGCGGGTGCTAAAAAGAGCAGCATCGGCATGCTTTTCACGTCGTTTGGTGGAAATCCACGTGCGCGTTCTGCCAAAAGCACCATTTACATGCATATCGTGTGGTTTTGCAGAAAACTGCGTCCGCGTCTACCAAAAGATGCATGTGCATGCTTAAAACGCGTTTAGGCACAAATCCATGTGCGGGCGCTAAAAAGAGCAGCATCGGCATGCTTTTCACGTCGTTTGGTAGAAATCCACGTGCGCGTTCTGCCAAAAGCACCATTTGCATGCATATCGTGTGGTTTTGCATAAAACTGCGTCCGCTTGTACCAAAAGATGCATGTGCATGCTTAAAACGCGTTTTGGCACAAATCCATGTGCGGGTGCTAAAAAGAGCAGCATCGGCATGCTTTTCACGTCGTTTGGTAGAAATCCACGTGCGCGTTCTGCCAAAAGCACCATTTGCATGCATATCGTGTGGTTTTGCAGAAAACTGCGTCCGCGTCTACCAAAGGATGCATGTGCATGCTTAAACGCGTTTTGGCACAAATCCATGTGCGGGTGCTAAAAAGAGCAGCATCGGCATGGTTTGCACGTCGTTTGGTAGAAATCCACGTGCGCGTTCTGCCAAACGCACCATTTGCATGCATATCGTGTGGTTTTGCAGAAAACTGCGTCCGCGTCTACCAAAAGATGCATGTGCATGCTTAAAACGCGTTTTGGCACAAATCCATGTGCGGGCGCTACAAAGAGCAGCATCGTCATGCTTTTCACGTCGTTTGGTAGAAATCCACGTGCGCGTTCTGCCAAAAGCACCATTTGCATGCATATCGTGTGGTTTTGCAGAAAACTGCGTCCGCGTCTACCAAAAGATGCATGTGCATGCTTAAAACGCGTTTTGGCACAAATCCATGTGCGGGTGCTAAAAAGAGCAGCATCGGCATGCTTTTCACGTCGTTTGGTAGAAATCCACGTGCGCGTTCTGCCAAAAGCACCATTTGCATGCATATCGTTTGGTTTTGCAGAAAACTGCGTCCGCGTGTACCAAAAGATGCATGTGCATGCTTAAAACGCGTTTTGGCACAAATCCATGTGCGGGTGCTAAAAAGAGCAGCATCGGCATGCTTTTCACGTCGTTTGGTAGAAATCCACGTGCGCGTTCTGCCAAAAGCACCATTTGCATGCATATCGTGTGGTTTTGCAGAAAACTGCGTCCGCGTCTACCAAAAGATGCATGTGCATGCTTAAAACGCGTTTTGGCACAAATCCATGTGCGGGTGCTAAAAAGAGCAGCATCGGCATGCTTTTCACGTCGTTTGGTAGAAATCCACGTGCGCGTTCTGCCAAAAGCACCATTTGCATGCATATCGTGTGGTTTTGCAGAAAACTGCGTCCGCGTCTACCAAAAGATGCATGTGCATGCTTAAAACGCGTTTTGGCACAAATCCATGTGCGGGTGCTAAAAAGAGCAGCATCGGCATGCTTTTCACGTCGTTTGGTAGAAATCCACGTGCGCGTTCTGCCAAAAGCACCATTTGCATGCATATCGTGTGGTTTTGCAGAAAACTGCGTCCGCGTCTACCAAAAGATGCATGTGCATGCTTAAAACGCGTTTTGGCACAAATCCATGTGCGGGTGCTAAAAAGAGCAGCATCGGCATGCTTTTCACGTCGTTTGGTAAAAATCCACGTGCGCGTTCTGCCAAAAGCACCATTTGCATGCATATCGTGTGGTTTTGCTGAAAACTGCGTCCGCGTCTACCAAAAGATGCATGTGCATGCTTAAAACGCGTTTTGGCACAAATCCATGTGCGGGTGCTAAAAAGAGCAGCATCGGCATGCTTATCACGTCGTTTGGTAGAAATCCACGTGCGCGTTCTGCCAAAAGCACCATTTGCATGCATATCGTGTGGTTTTGCAGAAAACTGCGTCCGCGTCTACCAAAAGATGCATGTGCATGCTTAAAACGCGTTTTGGCACAAATCCATGTGCGGGTGCTAAAAAGAGCAGCATCGGCATGCTTTTCCCGTCGTTTGGTAGAAATCCACGTGCGCGTTCTGCCAAAAGCACCATTTGCATGCATATCGTGTGGTTTTGCCGAAAACTGTGTCCGCGTCTACCAAAAGATGCATGTGCATGCTTAAAACGCGTTTTGGCACAAATCCATGTGCGGGTGCTAAAAAGAGCAGCATCGGCATGCTTTTCACGTCGTTTGGTAGAAATCCACGTGCGCGTTCTGCCAAAAGCACCATTTGCATGCATATCGTGTGGTTTTGCAGAGAACTGCGTCCGCGTCTACCAAAAGATGCATGTGCATGCTTAAAACGCGTTTTGGCACAAATCCATGTGCGGGTGCTAAAAAGAGCAGCATCGGCATGCTTTTCACGTCGTTTGGTAGAAATCCACGTGCGCGTTCTGCCAAAAGCACCATTTGCATGCATATCGTGTGGTTTTGCAGAAAACTGTATCCGCGTCAACCAAAAGATGCATGTGCATGCTTAAAACGCGTTTTGGCACAAATCCATGTGCGGGTGCTAAAAAGAGCAGCATCGGCATGCTTTTCACGTCGTTTGGTAGAAATCCACGTGCGCGTTCTGCCAAAAGCACCATTTGCATGCATATCGTGTGGTTTTGCAGAAAACTGCGTCCGCGTCTACCAAAGGATGCATGTGCATGCTTAAACGCGTTTTGGCACAAATCCATGTGCGGGTGCTAAAAAGAGCAGCATCGGCATGCTTTTCACGTCGTTTGGTAGAAATCCACGTGCGCGTTCTGCCAAAAGCACCATTTGCATGCATATCGTGTGGTTTTGCAGAAAACTGCGTCCTCGTCTACCAAAAGATGCATGTGCATGCATAAAACGCGTTTTGGCACATATCCATGTGCGGGTGCTAAAAAGAGCAGCATCGGCATGCTTTTCACGTCGTTTGGTAGAAATCCACGTGCGCGTTCTGCCAAAAGCACCATTTGCATGCATATCGAGTGGTTTTGCAGAAAACTGCGTCCGCGTCTACCAAAGGATGCATGTGCATGCTTAAACGCGTTTTGGCACAAATCCATGTGCGGGTGCTAAAAAGAGCAGCATCGGCATGCTTTTCACGTCGTTTGGTGGAAATCCACGTGCGCGTTCTGCCAAAAGCACCATTTACATGCATATCGTGTGGTTTTGCAGAAAACTGCGTCCGCGTCTACCAAAAGATGCATGTGCATGCTTAAAACGCGTTTAGGCACAAATCCATGTGCGGGCGCTAAAAAGAGCAGCATCGGCATGCTTTTCACGTCGTTTGGTAGAAATCCACGTGCGCGTTCTGCCAAAAGCACCATTTGCATGCATATCGTGTGGTTTTGCATAAAACTGCGTCCGCTTGTACCAAAAGATGCATGTGCATGCTTAAAACGCGTTTTGGCACAAATCCATGTGCGGGTGCTAAAAAGAGCAGCATCGGCATGCTTTTCACGTCGTTTGGTAGAAATCCACGTGCGCGTTCTGCCAAAAGCACCATTTGCATGCATATCGTGTGGTTTTGCTGAAAACTGCGTCCGCGTCTACCAAAAGATGCATGTGCATGCTTAAAACGCGTTTTGGCACAAATCCATGTGCGGGTGCTAAAAAGAGCAGCATCGGCATGCTTATCACGTCGTTTGGTAGAAATCCACGTGCGCCTTCTGCCAAAAGCACCATTTGCATGCATATCGTGTGGTTTTGCAGAAAACTGCGTCCGCGTCTACCAAAAGATGCATGTGCATGCTTAAAACGCGTTTTGGCACAAATCCATGTGCGGGTGCTAAAAAGAGCAGCATCGGCATGCTTTTCGCGTCGTTTGGTAGAAATCGACGTGCGCGTTCTGCCAAAAGCACCATTTGCATGCATATCGTGTGGTTTTGCAGAAAACTGCGTCCGCGTCTACCAAAAGATGCATGTGCATGCTTAAAACGCGTTTTGGCACAAATCCATGTGCGGGTGCTAAAAAGAGCAGCATCGGCATGCTTTTCACGTCGTTTGGTAGAAATCCACGTGCGCGTTCTGCCAAAAGCACCATTCGCATGCATATCGTGTGGTTTTGCAGAAAACTGCGTCCGCGTCTACCAAAAGATGCATGTGCATGCTTAACACGCGTTTTGGCACAAACCCATGTGCGGGTGTTAAAAAGAGCAGCATCGGCATGCTTTTCACGTCGTATGGTAGAAATCCACGTGCGCCTTCTTTCAAAAGCACCATTCGCATGCATATCGTGCGGTTTTGCAGAAAACTGCGTCCGCGTCTACCAAAAGATGCATGTGCATGCTTAAAACGCGTTTTGGCACAAATCCATGTGCGGGTGCTAAAAAGAGCAGCATCGGCATGCTTTTCACGTCGTTTGGTAGAAATCCACGTGCGCGTTCTGCCAAAAGCACCATTTGCATGCATATCGTGTGGTTTTGCAGAAAACTGCGTCCGCGTCTACCATAAGATGCATGTGCGTGCTTAAAACGCGTTTTGGCACAAGTCCATGTGCGGGTGCTAAAAAGAGCAGCATCGGCATGCTTTTCACGTCGTTTGTTTGAAATCCACGTGCGCGTTCTGCCAAATGCACCATTTGCATGCATATCGTGTGGTTTTGCAGAAAACTGCGTTCGCGTCTACCAAAAGATGCATGTGCATGCTTAACACGCGTTTTGGCACAAATTCATGTACGGGTGCTAAAAAGAGCAGCATCGGCATGCTTTTCACGTCGTTTGGTAGAAATCCACGTGCGCGTTCTGCCAAAAGCACCATTTGCTTGCATATCGTGTGGTTTTGCAGAAAACTGCGTCCGCGTCTACCAAAAGATGCATGTGCATGCTTAAAACGCGTTTTGGCACAAATCCATGTGCGGGTGCTAAAAAGAGCAGCATCGGCATGCTTTTCACGTCGTTTGGTAGAAATCCACGTGCGCGTTCTGCCAAAAGCACCATTTGCATGCATATCGTGTGGTTTTGCAGAAAACTGCGTCCGCGTCTACCAAAAGATGCATGTGCTTGCTTAAAACGCGTTTTGGCACAAATCCATGTGCGGGTGCTAAAAAGAGCAGCATCGGCATGCTTTTCATGTCGTTTGGTAGAAATCCACGTGCGCGTTCTGCCAAAAGCACCATTTGCATGCATATCGTGTGGTTTTGCAGAAAACTGCGTCCGCGTCTACCAAAAGATGCATGTGCATGCTTAAAACGCGTTTGGCACAAATCCATGTGCGGGTGCTATAAAGAGCAGCATCGGCATGCTTTTCACGTCGTTTGGTAGAAATCCACGTGCGCGTTCTGCCAAAAGCACCATTTGCATGCATATCGTGTGGTTTTGCAGAAAACTGCGTCCGCGTCTACCAAAAGATGCATGTGCATGCTTAACACGCGTTTTGGCACAAACCCATGTGCGGGTGCTAACAAGAGCAGCATCGGCATGCTTTTCACGTCGTTTGGTAGAAATCCACGTGCGCCTTCTGCCAAAAGCACCATTCGAATGCATATCGTGTGGTTTTGCAGAAAACTGCGTCCGCGTCTACCAAAAGATGCATGTGCATGCTTAAAACGCGTTTTGGCACAAATCCATGTGCGGGTGCTAAAAAGAGCAGCATCGGCATGCTTTTGACGTCGTTTGGTAGAAATCCACGTGCGCGTTCTGCCAAAAGCACCATTTCCATGCAAATCGTGTGGTTTTGCAGAAAACAGCGTCCGCGTCTACCAAAAGATGCATGTGCATGCTTAAAACGCGTTTTGGCACAAATCCATGTGCGGGTGCTAAAAAGAGCAGCATCGGCATGCTTTTCACGTCGTTTGGCAGAAATCCACGTGCGCGTTCTGCCAAAAGCACCATTTGCATGCATATCGTGTGGTTTTGCAGAAAACTGCGTCCGTGTCTACCAAAAGATGCATGTGCATGCTTAAAACGCGTTTTGGCACGAATCCATGTGTGGGTGCTAAAAAGAGCAGCATCGGCATGCTTTTCACGTCGTTTGGTAGAAATCCACGTGCGCGTTCTGCCAAAAGCACCATTCGCATGCATATCGTGTGGTTTTGCAGAAAACTGCGTCCGCGTCTACAAAAAGATGCATGTGCATGCTTAACACGCGTTTTGGCACAAATTCATGTACGGGTGCTAAAAAGAGCAGCATCGGCATGCTTTTCACGTCGTTTGGTAGAAATCCACGTGCGCGTTCTGCCAAAAGCACCATTTGCTTGCATATCGTGTGGTTTTGCAGAAAACTGCGTCCGCGTCTACCAAAAGATGCATGTGCATGCTTAAAACGCGTTTTGGCACAAATCCATGTGCGGGTGCTAAAAAGAGCAGCATCGGCATGCTTTTCACGTCGTTTGGTAGAAATCCACGTGCGCGTTCTGCCAGAAGCACCATTTGCATGCATATCGTGTGGTTTTGCAGAAAACTGCGTCCGCGTCTACCAAAAGATGCATGTGCTTGCTTAAAACGCGTTTTGGCACAAATCCATGTGCGGGTGCTATAAAGAGCAGCATCGGCATGCTTTTCACGTCGTTTGGTAGAAATCCACGTGCGCGTTCTGCCAAAAGCACCATTTGCATGCATATCGTGTGGTTTTGCAGAAAACTGCGTCCGCGTCTACCAAAAGATGCATGTGCATGCTTAACACGCGTTTTGGCACAAACCCATGTGCGGGTGCTAACAAGAGCAGCATCGGCATGCTTTTCACGTCGTTTGGTAGAAATCCACGTGCGCCTTCTGCCAAAAGCACCATTCGAATGCATATCGTGTAGTTTTTGCAGAAAACTGCGTCCGCGTCTACCAAAAGATGCATGTGCATGCTTAAAAGGCGTTTTGGCACAAATCCATGTGCGGGTGCTAAAAAGAGCAGCATCGGCATGCTTTTGACGTCGTTTGGTAGAAATCCACGTGCGCGTTCTGCCAAAAGCACCATTTCCATGCAAATCGTGTGGTTTTGCAGAAAACAGCGTCCGCGTCTACCAAAAGATGCATGTGCATGCTTAAAACGCGTTTTGGCACAAATCCATGTGCGGGTGCCAAAAAGAGCAGCATCGGCATGCTTTTCACGTCGTTTGGCAGAAATCCACGTGCGCGTTCTGCCAAAAGCACCATTTGCATGCATATCGTGTGGTTTTGCAGAAAACTGCGTCCGTGTCTACCAAAAGATGCATGTGCATGCTTAAAACGCGTTTTGGCACGAATCCATGTGTGGGTGCTAAAAAGAGCAGCATCGGCATGCTTTTCACGTCGTTTGGTAGAAATCCACGTGCGCGTTCTGCCAAAAGCACCATTCGCATGCATATCGTGTGGTTTTGCAGAAAACTGCGTCCGCGTCTACCAAAAGATGCATGTGCATGCTTAACACGCGTTTTGGCACAAATTCATGTACGGGTGCTAAAAAGAGCAGCATCGGCATACTTTTCACGTCGTTTGGTAGAAATCCACGTGCGCGTTCTGCCAAAAGCACCATTTGCTTGCATATCGTGTGGTTTTGCAGAAAACTGCGTCCGCGTCTACCAAAAGATGCATGTGCATGCTTAAAACGCGTTTTGGCACAAATCCATGTGCGGGTGCTAAAAAGAGCAGCATCGGCATGCTTTTCACGTCGTTTGGTAGAAATCCACGTGCGCGTTCTGCCAAAAGCACCATTTGCATGCATATCGTGTGGTTTTGCAGAAAACTGCGTCCGCGTCTACCAAAAGATGCATGTGCTTGCTTAAAACGCGTTTTGGCACAAATCCATGTGCGGGTGCTAAAAAGACCAGCATCGGCATGCTTTTCATGTCGTTTGGTAGAAATCCACGTGCGCGTTCTGCCAAAAGCACCATTTGCATGCATATCGTGTGGTTTTGCAGAAAACTGCGTCCGCGTCTACCAAAAGATGCATGTGCATGCTTAAAACGCGTTTGGCACAAATCCATGTGCGGGTGCTATAAAGAGCAGCATCGGCGTGCTTTTCACGTCGTTTGGAAGAAATCCACGTGCGCGTTCTGCCAAAAGCACCATTTGCATGCATATCGTGTGGTTTTGCAGAAAACTTCGTCCGCGTCTACCAAAAGATGCATGTGCATGCTTAAAACGCGTTTTCGCACAAATCCATGTGCGGGCGCTAAAAAGAGCAGCATCGGCATGCTTTTCACGTCGTTTGGTAGAAATCCACGTGCGCGTTCTGCCAAAAGCACCATTTGCATGCATATCGTGTGGTTTTGCAGAAAACTGCGTCCGCGTGTACCAAAAGATGCATGTGCATGCTTAAAACGCGTTTCGGCACAAATCCATGTGCGGGTGCTAAAAGAGCAGCATCGGCGTGCTTTTGACGTCGTTTGGTAGAAATCCACGTGCGCGTTCTGCCAAAAGCACCATTTGCATGCATATCGTGTGGTTTTGCTGAAAACTGCGTCCGCGTCTACCAAAAGATGCATGTGCATGCTTAAAACGCGTTTTGGCACAAATCCATGTGCGGGTGCTAAAAAGAGCAGCATCGGCATGCTTTTCACGTCGTTTGGTAGAAATCCACGTGCGCGTTCTGCCAAAAGCACCATTTGCATGCATATCGTGTGGTTTTGCAGAAAACTGCGTCCGCGTCTACCAAAAGATGCATGTGCTTGCTTAAAACGCGTTTTGGCACAAATCCATGTGCGGGTGCTAAAAATAGCAGCATCGGCATGCTTTTCACGTCGTTTGGTAGAAATCCACGTGCGCGTTCTGCCAAAAGCACCATTTGCATGCATATCGTGTGGTTTTGCAGAAAACTTCGTCCGCGTCTACCAAAAGATGCATGTGCATGCTTAAAACGCGTTTTCGCACAAATCCATGTGCGGGCGCTAAGAAGAGCAGCATCGGCATGCTTTTCACGTCGTTTGGTAGAAATCCACGTGCGCGTTCTGCCAAAAGCACCATTTGCATGCATATCGTGTGGTTTTGCAGAAAACTGCGTCCGCGTGTACCAAAAGATGCATGTGCATGCTTAAAACGCGTTTTGGCACAAATCCATGTGCGGGTGCTAAAAGAGCAGCATCGGCGTGCTTTTCACGTCGTTTGGTAGAAATCCACGTGCGCGTTCTGCCAAAAGCACCATTTGCATGCATATCGTGTGGTTTTGCTGAAAACTGCGTCCGCGTCTACCAAAAGATGCATGTGCATGCTTAAAACGCGTTTTGGCACAAATCCATGTGCGGGTGCTAAAAAGAGCAGCATCGGCATGCTTATCACGTCGTTTGGTAGAAATCCACGTGCGCGTTCTGCCAAAAGCACCATTTGCATGCATATCGTGTGGTTTTGCAGAAAACTGCGTCCGCGTCTACCAAAAGATGCATGTGCATGCTTAAAACGCGTTTTGGCACAAATCCATGTGCGGGTGCTAAGAAGAGCAGCATCGGCATGCTTTTCACGTCGTTTGGTAGAAATCAACGCGCGCGTTCTGCCAAAAGCACCATTTCCATGCATATCGTGTGGTTTTGCCGAAAACTGCGTCCCCGTCTACCAAAAGATGCATGTGCATGCTTAAAACGCGTTTTGGCATAAATCCATGTGCGGGTGCTAAAGAGAGCAGCATCGGCATGCTTTTCGCGTCGTTTGGTAGAAATCGACGCGCGCGTTCTGCCAAAAGCACCATTTGCATGCATATCGTGTGGTTTTGCAGAAAACTGCGTCCGCGTCTACCAAAAGATGCATGTGCATGCTTAAAACGCGTTTTGGCACAAATCCATGTGCGGGTGCTAAAAAGAGCAGCATCGGCATGCTTTTCACGTCGTTTGGTAGAAATCCACGTGCGCGTTCTGCCAAAAGCACCATTTGCATGCATATCGTGTGGTTTTGCAGAAAACTGCGTCCGCGTCTACCAAAAGATGCATGTGCTTGCTTAAAACGCGTTTTGGCACAAATCCATGTGCGGGTGCTAAAAAGAGCAGCATCGGCATGCTTTTCACGTCGTTTGTTTGAAATCCACGTGCGCGTTCTGCCAAATGCACCATTTGCATGCATATCGTGTGGTTTTGCAGAAAACTGCGTTCGCGTCTACCAAAAGATGCATGTGCATGCTTAACACGCGTTTTGGCACAAACCCATGTGCGGGTGCTAAAATGAGCAGCATCGGCATGCTTTTCACGTCGTTTGGTAGAAATCCACGTGCGCGTTCTGCCAAAAGCACCATTTGCATGCATATCGTGTGGTTTTGCAGAAAACTGCGTCCGCGTCTACCAAAAGATGCATGTGCTTGCTTAAAACGCGTTTTGGCACAAATCCATGTGCGGGTGCTAAAAAGAGCAGCATCGGCATGCTTTTCATGTCGTTTGGTAGAAATCCACGTGCGCGTTCTGCCAAAAGCACCATTTGCATGCATATCGTGTGGTTTTGCAGAAAACTGCGTCCGCGTCTACCAAAAGATGCATGTGCATGCTTAAAACGCGTTTGGCACAAATCCATGTGCGGGTGCTATAAAGAGCAGCATCGGCATGCTTTTCACGTCGTTTGGTAGAAATCCACGTGCGCGTTCTGCCAAAAGCACCATTTGCATGCATATCGTGTGGTTTTGCAGAAAACTGCGTCCGCGTCTACCAAAAGATGCATGTGCATGCTTAAAACGCGTTTTGGCACAAATCCATGTGCGGGTGCTAAAAATAGCAGCATCGGCATGCTTTTCACGTCGTTTGGTAGAAATCCACGTGCGCGTTCTGCCAAAAGCACCATTTGCATGCATATCGTGTGGTTTTGCAGAAAACTTCGTCCGCGTCTACCAAAAGATGCATGTGCATGCTTAAAACGCGTTTTCGCACAAATCCATGTGCGGGCGCTAAAAAGAGCAGCATCGTCATGCTTTTCACGTCGTTTGGTAGAAATCCACGTGCGCGTTCTGCCAAAAGCACCATTTGCATGCATATCGTGTGGTTTTGCAGAAAACTGCGTCCGCGTGTACCAAAAGATGCATGTGCATGCTTAAAACGCGTTTTGGCACAAATCCATGTGCGGGTGCTAAAAGAGCAGCATCGGCGTGCTTTTCACGTCGTTTGGTAGAAATCCACGTGCGCGTTCTGCCAAAAGCACCATTTGCATGCATATCGTGTGGTTTTGCTGAAAACTGCGTCCGCGTCTACCAAAAGATGCATGTGCATGCTTAAAACGCGTTTTGGCACAAATCCATGTGCGGGTGCTAAAAAGAGCAGCATCGGCATGCTTTTCACGTCGTTTGGTAGAAATCCACGTGCGCGTTCTGCCAAAAGCACCATTTGCATGCATATCGTGTGGTTTTGCAGAAAACTGCGTCCGCGTCTACCAAAAGATGCATGTGCTTGCTTAAAACGCGTTTTGGCACAAATCCATGTGCGGGTGCTAAAAAGAGCAGCATCGGCATGCTTTTCATGTCGTTTGGTAGAAATCCACGTGCGCGTTCTGCCAAAAGCACCATTTGCATGCATATCGTGTGGTTTTGCAGAAAACTGCGTCCGCGTCTACCAAAAGATGCATGTGCATGCTTAAAACGCGTTTGGCACAAATCCATGTGCGGGTGCTATAAAGAGCAGCATCGGCATGCTTTTCACGTCGTTTGGTAGAAATCCACGTGCGCGTTCTGCCAAAAGCACCATTTGCATGCATATCGTGTGGTTTTGCAGAAAACTGCGTCCGCGTCTACCAAAAGATGCATGTGCATGCTTAAAACGCGTTTTGGCACAAATCCATGTGCGGGTGCTAAAAATAGCAGCATCGGCATGCTTTTCACGTCGTTTGGTAGAAATCCACGTGCGCGTTCTGCCAAAAGCACCATTTGCATGCATATCGTGTGGTTTTGCAGAAAACTTCGTCCGCGTCTACCAAAAGATGCATGTGCATGCTTAAAACGCGTTTTCGCACAAATCCATGTGCGGGCGCTAAAAATAGCAGCATCGGCATGCTTTTCACGTCGTTTGGTAGAAATCCACCTGCGCGTTCTGCCAAAAGCACCATTTGCATGCATATCGTGTGGTTTTGCAGAAAACTGCGTCCGCGTGTACCAAAAGATGCATGTGCATGCTTAAAACGCGTTTTGGCACAAATCCATGTGCGGGTGCTAAAAGAGCAGCATCGGCGTGCTTTTCACGTCGTTTGGTAGAAATCCACGTGCGCGTTCTGCCAAAAGCACCATTTGCATGCATATCGTGTGGTTTTGCTGAAAACTGCGTCCGCGTCTACCAAAAGATGCATGTGCATGCTTAAAACGCGTTTTGGCACAAATCCATGTGCGGGTGCTAAAAAGAGCAGCATCGGCATGCTTATCACGTCGTTTGGTAGAAATCCACGTGCGCGTTCTGCCAAAAGCACCATTTGCATGCATATCGTGTGGTTTTGCAGAAAACTGCGTCCGCGTCTACCAAAAGATGCATGTGCATGCTTAAAACGCGTTTTGGCACAAATCCATGTGCGGGTGCTAAGAAGAGCAGCATCGGCATGCTTTTCACGTCGTTTGGTAGAAATCAACGCGCGCGTTCTGCCAAAAGCACCATTTCCATGCATATCGTGTGGTTTTGCCGAAAACTGCGTCCGCGTCTACCAAAAGATGCATGTGCATGCTTAAAACGCGTTTTGGCATAAATCCTTGTGCGGGTGCTAAAGAGAGCAGCATCGGCATGCTTTTCGCGTCGTTTGGTAGAAATCGACGCGCGCGTTCTGCCAAAAGCACCATTTGCATGCATATCGTGTGGTTTTGCAGAAAACTGCGTCCGCGTCTACCAAAAGATGCATGTGCATGCTTAAAACGCGTTTTGGCACAAATCCATGTGCGGGTGCTAAAAAGAGCAGCATCGGCATGCTTTTCACGTCGTTTGGTAGAAATCCACGTGCGCGTTCTGCCAAAAGCACCATTTGCATGCATATCGTGTGGTTTTGCAGAAAACTGCGTCCGCGTCTACCAAAAGATGCATGTGCTTGCTTAAAACGCGTTTTGGCACAAATCCATGTGCGGGTGCTAAAAAGAGCAGCATCGGCATGCTTTTCACGTCGTTTGTTTGAAATCCACGTGCGCGTTCTGCCAAATGCACCATTTGCATGCATATCGTGTGGTTTTGCAGAAAACTGCGTTCGCGTCTACCAAAAGATGCATGTGCATGCTTAACACGCGTTTTGGCACAAACCCATGTGCGGGTGCTAAAATGAGCAGCATCGGCATGCTTTTCACGTCGTTTGGTAGAAATCCACGTGCGCGTTCTGCCAAAAGCACCATTTGCATGCATATCGTGTGGTTTTGCAGAAAACTGCGACCGCGTCTACCAAAAGATGCATGTGCATGCTTAAAACGCGTTTTGGCACAAATCCATGTGCGGGTGCTATAAAGAGCAGCATCGGCATGCTTTTCACGTCGTTTGGTAGAAATCCACGTGCGCGTTCTGCCAAAAGCACCATTTGCATGCATATCGTGTGGTTTTGCAGAAAACTGCGTCCGCGTCTACCAAAAGATGCATGTGCATGCTTAAAACGCGTTTTGGCACAAATCCATGTGCGGGTGCTAAAAAGAGCAGCATCGGCATGCTTTTCACGTCGTTTGGCAGAAATCCACGTGCGCGTTCTGCCAAAAGCACCATTTGCATGCATATCGTGTGGTTTTGCAGAAAACTGCGTCCGTGTCTACCAAAAGATGCATGTGCATGCTTAAAACGCGTTTTGTCACAAATCCATGTGCGGGTGCTAAAAAGAGCAGCATCGGCATGCTTTTCACGTCGTTTGGTAGAAATCCAGGTTTTGGTTCTGCCAAAAGCACCATTCGCATGCATATCGTGTGGTTTTGCAGAAAACTGCGTCCGCGTCTACCAAGAGATGCATGTGCATGCTTAAAACGCGTTTTGGCACAAATCCATGTGCGGGTGCTAAAAAGAGCAGCACCGGCATGCTTTTCACGTCGTTTGGTAGAAATCCACGTGCGCGTTCTGCCAAAAGCACCATTTGCATGCATATCGTGTGGTTTTGCAGAAAACTGCGTCCGCGTCTACCGAAAGATGCATGTGCATGCTTAAAACGCGTTTTGGCACAAATCCATGTGCGGATGCTATAAAGAGCAGCATCGGCATGCTTTTCACGTCGTTTGGTAGAAATCCACGTGCGCGTTCTGCCAAAAGCACCATTTGCATGCATATTGTGTGGTTTTGCAGAAAACTGCGTCCGCGTCTACCAAAAGATGCATGGGCATGCTTAAAACGCGTTTTGGCACAAATCCATGTGCGGGTGCTAAAAAGAGCAGTATCGGCATGCTTTTCACGTCGTTTGGCAGAAATCCACGTGCGCGTTCTGCCAAAAGCACCATTTGCATGCATATCGTGTGGTTTTGCAGAAAACTGCGTCCGTGTCTACCAAAAGATGCATGTGCATGCTTAAAACGCGTTTTGGCACGAATCCATGTGTGGGTGCTAAAAAGAGCAGCATCGGCATGCTTTTCACGTCGTTTGATAGAAATCCACGTGCGCGTTCTGCCAAAAGCACCATTCGCATGCATATCGTGTGGTTTTGCAGAAAACTGCGTCCGCGTCTACCAAAAGATGCATGTGCATGCTTAACACGCGTTTTGGCACAAATTCATGTACGGGTGCTAAAAAGAGCAGCATCGGCATGCTTTTCACGTCGTTTGGTAGAAATCCACGTGCGCGTTCTGCCAAAAGCACCATTTGCTTGCATATCGTGTGGTTTTGCAGAAAACTGCGTCCGCGTCTACCAAAAGATGCATGTGCATGCTTAAAACGCGTTTTGGCACAAATCCATGTGCGGGTGCTAAAAAGAGCAGCATCGGCATGCTTTTCACGTCGTTTGGTAGAAATCCACGTGCGCGTTCTGCCAAAAGCACCATTTGCATGCATATCGTGTGGTTTTGCAGAAAACTGCGTCCGCGTCTACCAAAAGATGCATGTGCTTGCTTAAAACGCGTTTTGGCACAAATCCATGTGCGGGTGCTAAAAAGAGCAGCATCGGCATGCTTTTCACTTTGTTTGGTAGAAATCCACGTGCGCGTTCTGCCAAAAGCACCATTTGCATGCATATCGTGTGGTTTTGCAGAAAACTGCGTCCGCGTCTACCAAAAGATGCATGTGCATGCTTAAAACGCGTTTGGCACAAATCCATGTGCGGGTGCTATAAAGAGCAGCATCGGCATGCTTTTCACGTCGTTTGGTAGAAATCCACGTGCGCGTTCTGCCAAAAGCACCATTTGCATGCATATCGTGTGGTTTTGCAGAAAACTGCGTCCGCGTCTACCAAAAGATGCATGTGCATGCTTAAAACGCGTTTTGGCACAAATCCATGTGCGGGTGCTAAAAATAGCAGCATCGGCATGCTTTTCACGTCGTTTGGTAGAAATCCACGTGCGCATTCTGCCAAAAGCACCATTTGCATGCATATCGTGTGGTTTTGCAGAAAACTTCGTCCGCGTCTACCAAAAGATGCATGTGCATGCTTAAAACGCGTTTTCGCACAAATCCATGTGCGGGTGCTATAAAGAGCAGCATCGGCATGCTTTTCACGTCGTTTGGTAGAAATCCACGTGCGCGTTCTGCCAAAAGCACCATTTGCATGCATATCGTGTGGTTTTGCAGAAAACTGCGTCCGCGTCTACCAAAAGATGCATGTGCATGCTTAAAACGCGTTTTGGCACAAATCCATGTGCGGGTGCTAAAAAGAGCAGCATCGGCATGCTTTTCACGTCGTTTGGCAGAAATCCACGTGCGCGTTCTGCCAAAAGCACCATTTGCATGCATATCGTGTGGTTTTGCAGAAAACTGCGTCCGTGTCTACCAAAAGATGCATGTGCATGCTTAAAACGCGTTTTGTCACAAATCCATGTGCGGGTGCTAAAAAGAGCAGCATCGGCATGCTTTTCACGTCGTTTGGTAGAAATCCAGGTTTTGGTTCTGCCAAAAGCACCATTCGCATGCATATCGTGTGGTTTTGCAGAAAACTGCGTCCGCGTCTACCAAGAGATGCATGTGCATGCTTAAAACGCGTTTTGGCACAAATCCATGTGCGGGTGCTAAAAAGAGCAGCACCGGCATGCTTTTCACGTCGTTTGGTAGAAATCCACGTGCGCGTTCTGCCAAAAGCACCATTTGCATGCATATCGTGTGGTTTTGCAGAAAACTGCGTCCGCGTCTACCGAAAGATGCATGTGCATGCTTAAAACGCGTTTTGGCACAAATCCATGTGCGGATGCTATAAAGAGCAGCATCGGCATGCTTTTCACGTCGTTTGGTAGAAATCCACGTGCGCGTTCTGCCAAAAGCACCATTTGCATGCATATTGTGTGGTTTTGCAGAAAACTGCGTCCGCGTCTACCAAAAGATGCATGGGCATGCTTAAAACGCGTTTTGGCACAAATCCATGTGCGGGTGCTAAAAAGAGCAGTATCGGCATGCTTTTCACGTCGTTTGGCAGAAATCCACGTGCGCGTTCTGCCAAAAGCACCATTTGCATGCATATCGTGTGGTTTTGCAGAAAACTGCGTCCGTGTCTACCAAAAGATGCATGTGCATGCTTAAAACGCGTTTTGGCACGAATCCATGTGTGGGTGCTAAAAAGAGCAGCATCGGCATGCTTTTCACGTCGTTTGATAGAAATCCACGTGCGCGTTCTGCCAAAAGCACCATTCGCATGCATATCGTGTGGTTTTGCAGAAAACTGCGTCCGCGTCTACCAAAAGATGCATGTGCATGCTTAACACGCGTTTTGGCACAAATTCATGTACGGGTGCTAAAAAGAGCAGCATCGGCATGCTTTTCACGTCGTTTGGTAGAAATCCACGTGCGCGTTCTGCCAAAAGCACCATTTGCTTGCATATCGTGTGGTTTTGCAGAAAACTGCGTCCGCGTCTACCAAAAGATGCATGTGCATGCTTAAAACGCGTTTTGGCACAAATCCATGTGCGGGTGCTAAAAAGAGCAGCATCGGCATGCTTTTCACGTCGTTTGGTAGAAATCCACGTGCGCGTTCTGCCAAAAGCACCATTTGCATGCATATCGTGTGGTTTTGCAGAAAACTGCGTCCGCGTCTACCAAAAGATGCATGTGCTTGCTTAAAACGCGTTTTGGCACAAATCCATGTGCGGGTGCTAAAAAGAGCAGCATCGGCATGCTTTTCACTTTGTTTGGTAGAAATCCACGTGCGCGTTCTGCCAAAAGCACCATTTGCATGCATATCGTGTGGTTTTGCAGAAAACTGCGTCCGCGTCTACCAAAAGATGCATGTGCATGCTTAAAACGCGTTTGGCACAAATCCATGTGCGGGTGCTATAAAGAGCAGCATCGGCATGCTTTTCACGTCGTTTGGTAGAAATCCACGTGCGCGTTCTGCCAAAAGCACCATTTGCATGCATATCGTGTGGTTTTGCAGAAAACTGCGTCCGCGTCTACCAAAAGATGCATGTGCATGCTTAAAACGCGTTTTGGCACAAATCCATGTGCGGGTGCTAAAAATAGCAGCATCGGCATGCTTTTCACGTCGTTTGGTAGAAATCCACGTGCGCATTCTGCCAAAAGCACCATTTGCATGCATATCGTGTGGTTTTGCAGAAAACTTCGTCCGCGTCTACCAAAAGATGCATGTGCATGCTTAAAACGCGTTTTCGCACAAATCCATGTGCGGGCGCTAAAAAGAGCAGCATCGGCATGCTTTTCACGTCGTTTGGTAGAAATCCACGTGCGCGTTCTGCCAAAAGCACCATTTGCATGCATATCGTGTGGTTTTGCAGAAAACTGCGTCCGCGTGTACCAAAAGATGCATGTGCATGCTTAAAACGCGTTTTGGCACAAATCTATGTGCGGGTGCTAAAAGAGCAGCATCGGCGTGCTTTTCACGTCGTTTGGTAGAAATCCACGTGCGCGTTCTGCCAAAAGCACCATTTGCATGCATATCGTGTGGTTTTGCTGAAAACTGCGTCCGCGTCTACCAAAAGATGCATGTGCATGCTTAAAACGCGTTTTGGCACAAATCCATGTGCGGGTGCTAAAAAGAGCAGCATCGGCATGCTTATTACGTCGTTTGGTAGAAATCCACGTGCGCGTTCTGCCAAAAGCACCATTTGCATGCATATCGTGTGGTTTTGCAGAAAACTGCGTCCGCGTCTACCAAAAGATGCATGTGCATGCTTAAAACGCGTTTTGGCACAAATCCATGTGCGGGTGCTAAAAAGAGCAGCATCGGCATGCTTTTCACGTCGTTTGGTAGAAATCCACGTGCGCGTTCTGCCAAAAGCACCATTTGCATGCATATCGTGTGGTTTTGCAGAAAACTGCGTTCGCGTCTACCAAAAGATGCATGTGCATGCTTAACACGCGTTTTGGCACAAACCCATGTGCGGGTGCTAAAATGAGCAGTATCGGCGTGCTTTTCACGTCGTTTGGTAGAAATCCACGTGCGCGTTCTGCCAAAAGCACCATTTGCATGCATATCGTGTGGTTTTGCAGAAAACTGCGACCGCGTCTACCAAAAGATGCATGTGCATGCTTAAAACGCGTTTTGGCACAAATCCATGTGCGGGTGCTATAAAGAGCAGCATCGGCATGCTTTTCACGTCGTTTGGTAGAAATCCACGTGCGCGTTCTGCCAAAAGCACCATTTGCATGCATATCGTGTGGTTTTGCAGAAAACTGCGTCCGCGTCTACCAAAAGATGCATGTGCATGCTTAAAACGCGTTTTGGCACAAATCCATGTGCGGGTGCTAAAAAGAGCAGCATCGGCATGCTTTTCACGTCGTTTGGCAGAAATCCACGCGCGCGTTCTGCCAAAAGCACCATTTGCATGCATATCGTGTGGTTTTGCAGAAAACTGCGTCCGTGTCTACCAAAAGATGCATGTGCATGCTTAAAACGCGTTTTGTCACAAATCCATGTGCGGGTGCTAAAAAGAGCAGCATCGGCATGCTTTTCACGTCGTTTGGTAGAAATCCAGGTTTTGGTTCTGCCAAAAGCACCATTCGCATGCATATCGTGTGGTTTTGCAGAAAACTGCGTCCGCGTCTACCAAGAGATGCATGTGCATGCTTAAAACGCGTTTTGGCACAAATCCATGTGCGGGTGCTAAAAAGAGCAGCACCGGCATGCTTTTCACGTCGTTTGGTAGAAATCCACGTGCGCGTTCTGCCAAAAGCACCATTTGCATGCATATCGTGTGGTTTTGCAGAAAACTGCGTCCGCGTCTACCAAAAGATGCATGTGCATGCTTAAAACGCGTTTTGGCACAAATCCATGTGCGGGTGCTATAAAGAGCAGCATCGGCATGCTTTTCACGTCGTTTGGTAGAAATCCACGTGCGCGTTCTGCCAAAAGCACCATTTGCATGCATATCGTGTGGTTTTGCAGAAAACTGCGTCCGCGTCTACCAAAAGATGCATGTGCATGCTTAAAACGCGTTTTGGCACAAATCCATGTGCGGGTGCTAAAAAGAGCAGCATCGGCATGCTTTTCACGTCGTTTGGCAGAAATCCACGTGCGCGTTCTGCCAAAAGCACCATTTGCATGCATATCGTGTGGTTTTGCAGAAAACTGCGTCCGTGTCTACCAAAAGATGCATGTGCATGCTTAAAACGGGTTTTGGCACGAATCCATGTGTGGGTGCTAAAAAGAGCAGCATCGGCATGCTTTTCACGTCGTTTGATAGAAATCCACGTGCGCGTTCTGCCAAAAGCACCATTCGCATGCATATCGTGTGGTTTTGCAGAAAACTCCGTCCGCGTCTACCAAAAGATGCATGTGCATGCTTAACACGCGTTTTGGCACAAATTCATGTACGGGTGCTAAAAAGAGCAGCATCGGCATGCTTTTCACGTCGTTTGGTAGAAATCCACGTGCGCGTTCTGCCAAAAGCACCATTTGCTTGCATATCGTGTGGTTTTGCAGAAAACTGCGTCCGCGTCTACCAAAAGATGCATGTGCATGCTTAAAACGCGTTTTGGCACAAATCCATGTGCGGGTGCTAAAAAGAGCAGCATCGGCATGCTTTTCACGTCGTTTGGTAGAAATCCACGTGCGCGTTCTGCCAAAAGCACCATTTGCATGCATATCGTGTGGTTTTGCAGAAAACTGCGTCCGCGTCTACCAAAAGATGCATGTGCTTGCTTAAAACGCGTTTTGGCACAAATCCATGTGCGGGTGCTAAAAAGAGCAGCATCGGCATGCTTTTCACGTCGTTTGGTAGAAATCCACGTGCGCGTTCTGCCAAAAGCACCATTTGCATGCATATCGTGTGGTTTTGCAGAAAACTGCGTCCGCGTCTACCAAAAGATGCATGTGCATGCTTAAAACGCGTTTGGCACAAATCCATGTGCGGGTGCTATAAAGAGCAGCATCGGCATGCTTTTCACGTCGTTTGGTAGAAATCCAGGTTTTGGTTCTGCCAAAAGCACCATTCGCATGCATATCGTGTGGTTTTGCAGAAAACTGCGTCCGCGTCTACCAAGAGATGCATGTGCATGCTTAAAACGCGTTTTGGCACAAATCCATGTGCGGGTGCTAAAAAGAGCAGCACCGGCATGCTTTTCACGTCGTTTGGTAGAAATCCACGTGCGCGTTCTGCCAAAAGCACCATTTGCATGCATATCGTGTGGTTTTGCAGAAAACTGCGTCCGCGTCTACCAAAAGATGCATGTGCATGCTTAAAACGCGTTTTGGCACAAATCCATGTGCGGGTGCTATAAAGAGCAGCATCGGCATGCTTTTCACGTCGTTTGGTAGAAATCCACGTGCGCGTTCTGCCAAAAGCACCATTTGCATGCATATCGTGTGGTTTTGCAGAAAACTGCGTCCGCGTCTACCAAAAGATGCATGTGCATGCTTAAAACGCGTTTTGGCACAAATCCATGTGCGGGTGCTAAAAAGAGCAGCATCGGCATGCTTTTCACGTCGTTTGGCAGAAATCCACGTGCGCGTTCTGCCAAAAGCACCATTTGCATGCATATCGTGTGGTTTTGCAGAAAACTGCGTCCGTGTCTACCAAAAGATGCATGTGCATGCTTAAAACGCGTTTTGGCACGAATCCATGTGTGGGTGCTAAAAAGAGCAGCATCGGCATGCTTTTCACGTCGTTTGATAGAAATCCACGTGCGCGTTCTGCCAAAAGCACCATTCGCATGCATATCGTGTGGTTTTGCAGAAAACTGCGTCCGCGTCTACCAAAAGATGCATGTGCATGCTTAAAACGCGTTTTGGCACAAATCCATGTGCGGGTGCTAAAAAGAGCAGCATCGGCATGCTTTTCACGTCGTTTGGTAGAAATCCACGTGCGCGTTCTGCCAAAAGCACCATTTGCATGCATATCGTGTGGTTTTGCAGAAAACTGCGTCCGCGTCTACCAAAAGATGCATGTGCTTGCTTAAAACGCGTTTTGGCACAAATCCATGTGCGGGTGCTAAAAAGAGCAGCATCGGCATGCTTTTCACGTCGTTTGGTAGAAATCCACGTGCGCGTTCTGCCAAAAGCACCATTTGCATGCATATCGTGTGGTTTTGCAGAAAACTGCGTCCGCGTCTACCAAAAGATGCATGTGCATGCTTAAAACGCGTTTGGCACAAATCCATGTGCGGGTGCTATAAAGAGCAGCATCGGCATGCTTTTCACGTCGTTTGGTAGAAATCCACGTGCGCGTTCTGCCAAAAGCACCATTTGCATGCATATCGTGTGGTTTTGCAGAAAACTGCGTCCGCGTCTACCAAAAGATGCATGTGCATGCTTAAAACGCGTTTTGGCACAAATCCATGCAATTCCATGTGCGGGTGCTATAAAGAGCAGCATCAGCATGCTTTTCACGTCGTTTGGTAGAAATCCACGTGCGAGTTCTACCAAAAGCACCATTTGCATGCATATCGTGTGGTTTTGCAGAAAACTGCGTCCGCGTCTACCAAAAGATGCATGTGCATGCTTAAAACGCGTTTTGGCACAAATCCATGTGCGGGTGCTAAAAAGAGCAGCATCGGCATGCTTTTCACGTCGTTTGGCAGAAATCCACGTGCGCGTTCTGCCAAAAGCACCATTTGCATGCATATCGTGTGGTTTTGCAGAAAACTGCGTCCGTGTCTACCAAAAGATGCATGTGCATGCTTAAAACGCGTTTTGTCACAAATCCATGTGCGGGTGCTAAAAAGAGCAGCATCGGCATGCTTTTCACGTCGTTTGGTAGAAATCCACGTGCGCGTTCTGCCAAAAGCACCATTTGCATGCATATCGTGTGGTTTTGCAGAAAACTGCGTCCGCGTCTACCAAAAGATGCATGTGCATGCTTAAAACGCGTTTTGGCACGAATCCATGTGCGGGTGCTAAAAAGAGCAGCATCGGCATGCTTTTCACGTCGTTTGGTAGAAATCCACCTGCGCGTTCTGCCAAAAGCACCATTCGCATGCATATCGTGTGGTTTTGCAGAAAACTGCGTCCGCGTCTACAAAAAGATGCATGTGCATGCTTAACACGCGTTTTGGCACAAATTCATGTACGGGTGCTAAAAAGAGCAGCATCGGCATGCTTTTCACGTCGTTTGGTAGAAATCCACGTGCGCGTTCTGCCAAAAGCACCATTTGCATGCATATCGTGTGGTTTTGCAGAAAACTGCGTCCGCGTCTACCAAAAGATGCATGTGCATGCTTAAAACGCGTTTTGGCACAAATGCATGTGCGGGTGCTAAAAAGAGCAGTATCTAAATGCTTTTCACGTCGTTTGGTAGAAATCCACGTGCGCGTTCTGCCAAAAGCACCATTTGCATGCATATCGTGTGGCTTTGCAGAAAACTGCGTCCGCGTCTACCAAAAGATGCATGTGCATGCTTAAAACGCGTTTTGGCACAAATCCATGTACGGGTGCTATAAAGAGCAGCATCGGCATGCTTTTCACGTCGTTTGGTAGAAATCCACGTGCGCGTTCTGCCAAAAGCACCATTTGCATGCATATCGTGTGGTTTCGCAGAAAACTGCGTCCGCGTCTACCAAAAGATGCATGTGCATGCTTAAAACGCGTTTTGGCACAAATCCATGTGCGGGTGCTAAAAAGAGCAGCATCGGCATGCTTTTCACGTCGTTTGGCAGAAATCCACGTGCGCGTTCTGCCAAAAGCACCATTTGCATGCATATCGTGTGGTTTTGCAGAAAACGGCGTCCGCGTCTACCAAAAGATGCATGTGCATGCTTAACACGCGTTTTGGCACAAATCCATGTGCGGGTGCTAAAAAGAGCAGCATCGGCATGCTTTTCACGTCGTTTGGTAGAAATCCACGAGCGCGTTCTGCCAAAAGCACCATTTGCATGCATATCGTGTGGTTTTGCAGAAAACTGCGTCCGCGTCTACCAAAAGAAGCATGTGCATGCTTAACACGCGTTTTGGCACAAATCCATGTGCGGGTGCTAAAATGAGCAGCATCGGCATGCTTTTCACGTCGTTTTGTAGAAATCCACGTGCGCGTTCTGCCAAAAGCACCATTTGCATGCATATCGTTTGGTTTTGCAGAAAACTGCGTCCGCGTCTACCAAAAGATGCATGTGCATGCTTAAAACGCGTTTTGGCACAAATCCATGTGCGGGTGCTATAAAGAGCAGCATCGGCATGCTTTTCACGTCGTTTGGTAGAAATCCACGTGCGCGTTCTGCCAAAAGCACCATTTGCATGCATATCGTGTGGTTTTGCAGAAAATTGCGTCCGCGTCTACCAAAAGATGCATGTGCATGCTTAAAACGCGTTTTGGCACAAATCCATGTGCGGGTGCTATAAAGAGCAGCATCGGCATGCTTTTCACGTCGTTTGGTAGAAATCCACGTGCGCGTTCTGCCAAAAGCACCATTTGCATGCATATCGTGTGGTTTTGCAGAAAACTGCGTCCGCGTCTACCAAAAGATGCATGTGCATGCTTAAAACGCGTTTTGGCACAAATCCATGTGCGGGTGCTAAAAAGAGCAGCATCGGCATGCTTTTCACGTCGTTTGGCACAAATCCATGTGCGGGTGCTAAAAAGAGCAGCATCGGCATGCTTTTCACGTCGTTTGGTAGAAAAAGCACCATTTGCATGCATATCGTGTGGTTTTGCAGAAAACTGCGCCCGTGTCTACCAAAAGATGCATGTGCATGCTTAAAACGCGTTTTGTCACAAATCCATGTGCGGGTGCTAAAAAGAGCAGCATCGGCATGCTTTTCACGTCGTTTGGTAGAAATCCACGTGCGCGTTCTGCCAAAAGCACCATTTGCATGCATATCGTGTGGTTTTGCAGAAAACTGCGTCCGCGTCTACCAAAAGATGCATGTGCATGCTTAAAACGCGTTTTGGCACAAATCCATGTGCGGGTGCTATAAAGAGCAGCATCGGCATGCTTTTCACGTCGTTTGGTAGAAATCCACGTGCGCGTTCTGCCAAAAGCACCATTTGCATGCATATCGTGTGGTTTTGCAGAAAACTGCGTCCGCGTCTACCAAAAGATGCATGTGCATGCTTAAAACGCGTTTTGGCACGAATCCATGTGCGGGTGCTAAAAAGAGCAGCATCGGCATGCTTTTCACGTCGTTTGGTAGAAATCCACGTGCGCGTTCTGCAAAAAGCACCATTCGCATGCTTATCGTGTGGTTTTGCAGAAAACTGCGTCCGCGTCTACCAAAAGATGCATGTGCATGCTTAAAACGCGTTTTGGCACAAATCCATGTGCGGGTGCTAAAAAGAGCAGCATCGGCATGCTTTTCACGTCGTTTGGTAGAAATCCACGTGCGCGTTCTGCCAAAAGCACCATTTGCATGCATATCGTGTGGTTTTGCAGAAAACTGCGTCCGCGTCTACCAAAAGATGCATGTGCATGCTTAAAACGCGTTTTGGCACAAATCCATGTGCGGGTGCTAAAAAGAGCAGCATCGGCATGCTTTTCACGTCGTTTGGTAGAAATCCACGTGCGCGTTCTGCCAAAAGCACCATTCGCATGCATATCGTGTGGTTTTGCAGAAAACTGCGTCCGTGTCTACCAAAAGATGCATGTGCATGCTTAAAACGCGTTTTGGCACAAATCCATGTGCGGGTGCTAAAAAGAGCAGCATCGGCATGCTTTTCACGTCGTTTGGCAGAAATCCACGTGCGCGTTCTGCCAAAAGCACCATTTGCATGCATATCGTGTGGTTTTGCAGAAAACTGTGTCCGCGTCTACAAAAAGATGCATGTGCATGCCTAAAACGCGTTTTGGCACAAATCCATGTGCGGGTGCTAAAAAGAGCAGCATCGGCATGCTTTTCACGTCGTTTGGTAGAAATCCACGTGCGCGTTCTGCCAAAAGCACCATTTGCATGCATATCGTGTGGTTTTGCAGAAAACTGCATCCGCGTCTACCAAAAGATGCATGTGCATGCTTAAAACGCGTTTTGGCGCAAATCCATGTGCGGGTGCTAAAAAGAGCAGCATCGGCATGCTTTTCACGTCGTTTGGTAGATATCCACGTGCGCGTTCTGCCAAAAGCACCATTTGCATGCATATCGTGTGGTTTTGCAGAAAACTGCGTCCGCGTCTACCAAAAGATGCATGTGCATGCTTAAAACGCGTTTTGGCACAAATCCATGTGCGGGTGCTAAAAAGAGCAGCATCGGCATGCTTTTCACGTCGTTTGGTAGAAATCCACGTGCGCGTTCTGCCAAAAGCACCATTTGCATGCATATCGTGTGGTTTTGCAGAAAACTGCGTCCGTGTCTACCAAAAGATGCATGTGCATGCTTAAAACGCGTTTTGGCACAAATCCATGTGCGGGTGCTAAAAAGAGCAGCATCGGCATGTTTTCACGTCGTTTGGTAGAAATCCACGTGCGCGTTCTGCCAAAAGCACCATTCGCATGCATATCGTGTGGTTTTGCAGAAAACTGCGTCCGCGTCTACCAAAGATGCATGTGCATGCTTAACACGCGTTTTGGCACAAATCCATGTGCGGGTGCTAAAAAGAGCAGCATCGGCATGCTTTTCACGTCGTTTGGTAGAAATCCACGTGCGCGTTCTGCTAAAAGCACCATTTGCATGCATATCGTGTGGTTTTGCAGAAAACTGCGTCCGCGTCTACCAAAAGATGCATGTGCATGCTTAAAACGCGTTTTGGCACGAATCCATGTGCGGGTGCTAAAAAGAGCAGCATCGGCATGCTTTTCACGTCGTTTGGTAGAAATCCACGTGCGCGTTCTGCCAAAAGCACCATTCGCATGCATATCGTGTGGTTTTGCAGAAAACTGCGTCCGCGTCTACCAAAAGATGCATGTGCATGCTTAACACGCGGTTTGGCACAAATCCATGTGCGGGTGATAAAAAGAGCAGCATCGGCATGCTTTTCACGTCGTTTGGTAGAAATCCACGTGCGCGTTCTGCCAAAAGCACCATTTGCATGCATATCGTGTGGTTTTGCAGAAAACTGCGTCCGCGTCTACCAAAAGATGCATGTGCATGCTTAAAACGCGTTTTGGCACGAATCCATGTGCGGGTGCTAAAAAGTGCAGCATCGGCATGCTTTTCACGTCGTTTGGTAGAAATCCACGTGCGCGTTCTGCCAAAAGCACCATTCGCATGCATATCGTGTGGTTTTGCAGAAAACTGCGTCCGCGTCTACCAAAAGATGCATGTGCATGCTTAACACGCGTTTTGGCCCAAATTCATGTACGGGTGCTAAAAAGAGCAGCATCGGCATGCTTTTCACGTCGTTTGGTAGAAATCCACGTGCGCGTTCTGCCAAAAGCACCATTTGCATGCATATCGTGTGGTTTTGCAGAAAACTGCGTCCGCGTCTACCAAAAGATGCATGTGCATGCTTAACACGCGTTTTGGCACAAATCCATGTGCGGGTGCTAAAAAGAGCAGCATCGGCATGCTTTCACGTCGTTTGGTAGAAATCCACGTGCGCGTTCTGCCAAAAGCACCATTTGCATGCATATCGTGTGGTTTTGCAGAAAACTGCATCCGCGTCTACCAAAAGATGCATGTGCATGCTTAAAACGCGTTTTGGCGCAAATCCATGTGCGGGTGCTAAAAAGAGCAGCATCGGCATACTTTTCACGTCGTTTGGTAGAAATCCACGTGCGCGTTCTGCCAAAAGCACCATTCGCATGCATATCGTGTGGTTTTGCAGAAAAATGCGTCCGCGTCTACCAAAAGATGCATGTGCATGCTTAAAACGCGTTTTGGCACAAATCCATGTGCGGGTGCTAAAAAGAGCAGCATCGGCATGCTTTTCACGTCGTTTGGTAGAAATCCACGTGCGCGTTCTGCCAAAAGCACCATTTGCATGCATATCGAGCGGTTTTGCAGAAAACAGCGTCCGCGTCTACCAAAAGATGCATGTGCATGCTTAAAACGCGTTTTGGCACAAATCCATGTGCGGGTGCTAAAAAGAGCAGCATCGGCATGCTTTTCACGTCGTTTGGTAGAAATCCACGTGCGCGTTCTGCCAAAAGCACCATTTGCATGCATATCGTGTGGTTTTGCAGAAAACTGCGTCCGCGTCTACCAAAAGATGCATGTGCATGCTTAAAACGCGTTTTGGCACAAATCTATGTGCGGGTGCTAAAAAGAGCAGCATCGGCATGCTTTTCACGTCGTTTGGTAGAAATCCACCTGCGCGTTCTGCCAAAAGCACCATTTGCATGCATATCGTGCGGTTTTGCAGAAAACTGAGTCCGCGTCTTCCAAAAGATGCATGTGCATGCTTAAAACGCGTTTTGGCACAAATCCATGTGCGGGTGCTAAAAAGAGCAGCATCGGCATGCTTTTCACGTCGTTTGGTAGAAATCCACGTGCGCGTTCTCCCAAAAGCATCATTTGCATGCATATCGTGTGGTTTTGCAGAAAACTGCGTCCGCTTCTACCAAAAGATGCATGTGCATGCTTAAAACGCGTTTTGGCACAAATCCATGTGCGGGTGCTAAAAAGAGCAGCAACGGCATGCTTTTCACGTCGTTTGGTAGAAATCCACGTGCGCGTTCTGCCAAAGCACCATTTTCATGCATATCGTGTGGTTTTGCAGAAAACTGCGTCCCCGTCTACGAAAAGATGCATGTGCATGCTTAACACGCGTTTTGGCACAAATTCATGTGCGGGTGCTAAAAAGTGCAGCATCGGCATGCTTTTCACGTCGTTTGGTAGATATCCACGTGCGCGTTCTGCCAAAAGCACCATTTGCATGCATATGGTTTGGTTTTGCAGAAAACTGCGTCCGCGTCTACCAAAAGATGCATGTGCATGCTTAAAACGCGTTTTGGCACAAATCCATGTGCGGGTGCTAAAAAGAGCAGCATCGGCATGCTTTTCACGTCGTTTGGTAGAAATCCACGTGCGCGTTCTGCCAAAAGCACCATTTGCATGCATATCGTGTAGTTTTGCAGAAAACTGCGTCCGCGTCTACCAAAAGGTGCATGTGCATGCTTAAAACGCGTTTTGGCACCAATCCATGTGCGGGTGCTAAAAAGAGCAGCATCGGCATGCTTTTCACGTCGTTTGGTAGAAATCCACGTGCGCGTTCTGCCAAAATCACCATTTGCATGCATATCGTGTGGTTTTGCAGAAAACTGAGTCCGCGTCTTCCAAAAGATGCATGTGCATGCTTAAAACGCGTTTTGGCACAAACCCATGTGCGGGTGCTAAAAAGAGCAGCATCGGCATGCTTTTCACGTCGTTTGGTAGAAATCCACGTGCGCGTTCTGCCAAAAGCACCATTTGCATGCATATCGTGTGGTTTTGCAGAAAACTGCGTCCGCGTCTACCAAAAGATGCATGTGCATGCTTAAAACGCGTTTTGGCACAAATCCATGTGCGGGTGCTAAAAAGAGCAGCATCGGCATGCTTTTCACGTCGTTTGGAAGAAATCCACGTGCGCGTTCTGCCAAAAGCACCATTTGCATGCATATCATGCGGTTTTGCAGAAAACTGCGTCCGCGTCTACCAAAAGATGCATGTGCATGCTTAAAACGCGTTTTGGCACAAATCCATGTGCGGGTGCTAAAAAGAGCAGCATCGGCATGCTTTTCACGTCGTTTGGTAGAAATCCACGTGCGCGTTCTGCCAAAAGCACCATTTGCATGCATATCGAGTGGTTTTGCAGAAAACAGCGTCCGCGTCTACCAAAAGATGCATGTGCATGCTTAATACGCGTTTTGGCACAAATCCATGTGCGGGTGCTAAAAAGAGCAGCATCGGCATGCTTTTCACGTCGTTTGGTAGAAATCCACGTGCGCGTTCTGCCAAAAGCACCATTTGCATGCATATCGTGTAGTTTTGCAGAAAACTGCGTCCGCGTCTACCAAAAGGTGCATGTGCATGCTTAAAACGCGTTTTGGCACCAATCCATGTGCGGGTGCTAAAAAGAGCAGCATCGGCATGCTTTTCACGTCGTTTGGTAGAAATCCACGTGCGCGTTCTGCCAAAAGCACCATTTGCATGCATATCGTGTGGTTTTGCAGAAAACTGAGTCCGCGTCTTCGAAAAGATGCATGTGCATGCTTAAAACGCGTTTTGGCACAAACCCATGTGCGGGTGCTAAAAAGAGCAGCATCTGCATGCTTTTCACGTCGTTTGGTAGAAATCCACGTGCGCGTTCTGCCAAAAGCACCATTTGCATGCATATCGTGTGGTTTTGCAGAAAACTGCGTCCGCGTCTACCAAAAGATGCATGTGCATGCTTAAAACGCGTTTTGGCACAAATCCATGTGCGGGTGCTAAAAAGAGCAGCATCGGCATGCTTTTCACGTCGTTTGGAAGAAATCCACGTGCGCGTTCTGCCAAAAGCACCATTTGCATGCATATCATGCGGTTTTGCAGAAAACTGCGTCCGCGTCTACCAAAAGATGCATGTGCATGCTTAAAACGCGTTTTGGCACAAATCCATGTGCGGGTGCTAAAAAGAGCAGCATCGGCATGCTTTTCACGTCGTTTGGTAGAAATCCACGTGCGCGTTCTGCCAAAAGCACCATTTGCATGCATATGGTTTGGTTTTGCAGAAAACTGCGTCCGCGTCTACCAAAAGATGCATGTGCATGCTTAAAACGCGTTTTGGCACAAATCCATGTGCGGGTGCTAAAAAGAGCAGCATCGGCATGCTTTTCACGTCGTTTGGTAGAAATCCACGTGCGCGTTCTGCCAAAAGCACCATTTGCATGCATATCGTGTAGTTTTGCAGAAAACTGCGTCCGCGTCTACCAAAAGGTGCATGTGCATGCTTAAAACGCGTTTTGGCACCAATCCATGTGCGGGTGCTAAAAAGAGCAGCATCGGCATGCTTTTCACGTCGTTTGGTAGAAATCCACGTGCGCGTTCTGCCAAAAGCACCATTTGCATGCATATCGTGTGGTTTTGCAGAAAACTGAGTCCGCGTCTTCCAAAAGATGCATGTGCATGCTTAAAACGCGTTTTGGCACAAACCCATGTGCGGGTGCTAAAAAGAGCAGCATCGGCATGCTTTTCACGTCGTTTGGTAGAAATCCACGTGCGCGTTCTGCCAAAAGCACCATTTGCATGCATATCGTGTGGTTTTGCAGAAAACTGCGTCCGCGTCTACCAAAAGATGCATGTGCATGCTTAAAACGCGTTTTGGCACAAATCCATGTGCGGGTGCTAAAAAGAGCAGCATCGGCATGCTTTTCACGTCGTTTGGAAGAAATCCACGTGCGCGTTCTGCCAAAAGCACCATTTGCATGCATATCATGCGGTTTTGCAGAAAACTGCGTCCGCGTCTACCAAAAGATGCATGTGCATGCTTAAAACGCGTTTTGGCACAAATCCATGTGCGGGTGCTAAAAAGAGCAGCATCGGCATGCTTTTCACGTCGTTTGGTAGAAATCCACGTGCGCGTTCTGCCAAAAGCACCATTTGCATGCATATCGAGTGGTTTTGCAGAAAACAGCGTCCGCGTCTACCAAAAGATGCATGTGCATGCTTAATACGCGTTTTGGCACAAATCCATGTGCGGGTGCTAAAAAGAGCAGCATCGGCATGCTTTTCACGTCGTTTGGTAGAAATCCACGTGCGCGTTCTGCCAAAAGCACCATTTGCATGCATATCGTGTGGTTTTGCAGAAAACTGCGTCCGCGTCTACCAAAAGATGCATGTGCATGCTTAAAACGCGTTTTGGCACAAATCTATGTGCGGGTGCTAAAAAGAGCAGCATCGGCATGCTTTTCACGTCGTTTGGTAGAAATCCACCTGCGCGTTCTGCCAAAAGCACCATTTGCATGCATATCGTGCGGTTTTGCAGAAAACTGAGTCCGCGTCTTCCAAAAGATGCATATGCATTCTTAAAACGCGTTTTGGCACAAATCCATGTGCGGGTGCTAAAAAGAGCAGCATCGGCATGCTTTTCACGTCGTTTGGTAGAAATCCACGTGCGCGTTCTGCCAAAAGCACCATTTGCATGCATATCGTGCGGTTTTGCAGAAAACTGCGTCCGCGTCTACCAAAAGATGCATGTGCATGCTTAACACGCGTTTTGGCACAAATCCATGTGCGGGTGCTAAAAAGAGCAGCATCGGCATGCTTTTCACGTCGTTTGGTAGAAATCCACGTGCGCGTTCTGCCAAAAGCACCATTTGCATGCATATCGAGCGGTTTTGCAGAAAACAGCGTCCGCGTCTACCAAAAGATGCATGTGCATGCTTAAAACGAGTTTTGGCACAAATCCATGTGCGGGTGCTAAAAAGAGCAGCATCGGCATGCTTTTCACGTCGTTTGGTAGAAATCCACGTGCGCGTTCTGCTAAAAGCACCATTTGCATGCATATCGTGTGGTTTTGCAGAAAACTGCGTCCGCGTCTACCAAAAGATGCATGTGCATGCTTAAAACGCGTTTTGGCACGAATCCATGTGCGGGTGCTAAAAAGAGCAGCATCGGCATGCTTTTCACGTCGTTTGGTAGAAATCCACGTGCGCGTTCTGCCAAAAGCACCATTTGCATGCATATCGTGTGGTTTTGCAGAAAACTGCATCCGCGTCTACCAAAAGATGCATGTGCATGCTTAAAACGCGTTTTGGCGCAAATCCATGTGCGGGTGCTAAAAAGAGCAGCATCGGCATGCTTTTCACGTCGTTTGGTAGAAATCCACGTGCGCGTTCTGCCAAAAGCACCATTTGCATGCATATCGTGTGGTTTTGCAGAAAACTGCGTCCGTGTCTACCAAAAGATGCATGTGCATGCTTAAAACGCGTTTTGGCACAAATCCATGTGCGGGTGCTAAAAAGAGCAGCATCGGCATGTTTTCACGTCGTTTGGTAGAAATCCACGTGCGCGTTCTGCCAAAAGCACCATTCGCATGCATATCGTGTGGTTTTGCAGAAAACTGCGTCCGCGTCTACCAAAGATGCATGTGCATGCTTAACACGCGTTTTGGCACAAATCCATGTGCGGGTGTTAAAAAGAGCAGCATCGGCATGCTTTTCACGTCGTTTGGTAGAAATCCACGTGCGCGTTCTGCTAAAAGCACCATTTGCATGCATATCGTGTGGTTTTGCAGAAAACTGCGTCCGCGTCTACCAAAAGATGCATGTGCATGCTTAAAACGCGTTTTGGCACGAATCCATGTGCGGGTGCTAAAAAGAGCAGCATCGGCATGCTTTTCACGTCGTTTGGTAGAAATCCACGTGCGCGTTCTGCCAAAAGCACCATTCGCATGCATATCGTGTGGTTTTGCAGAAAACTGCGTCCGCGTCTACCAAAAGATGCATGTGCATGCTTAACACGCGTTTTGGCACAAATCCATGTGCGGGTGATAAAAAGAGCAGCATCGGCATGCTTTTCACGTCGTTTGGTAGAAATCCACGTGCGCGTTCTGCCAAAAGCACCATTTGCATGCATATCGTGTGGTTTTGCAGAAAACTGCGTCCGCGTCTACGAAAAGATGCATGTGCATGCTTAAAACGCGTTTTGGCACGAATCCATGTGCGGGTGCTAAAAAGTGCAGCATCGGCATGCTTTTCACGTCGTTTGGTAGAAATCCACGTGCGCGTTCTGCCAAAAGCACCATTCGCATGCATATCGTGTGGTTTTGCAGAAAACTGCGTCCGCGTCTACCAAAAGATGCATGTGCATGCTTAACACGCGTTTTGGCCCAAATTCATGTACGGGTGCTAAAAAGAGCAGCATCGGCATGCTTTTCACGTCGTTTGGTAGAAATCCACGTGCGCGTTCTGCCAAAAGCACCATTTGCATGCATATCGTGTGGTTTTGCAGAAAACTGCGTCCGCGTCTACCAAAAGATGCATGTGCATGCTTAACACGCGTTTTGGCACAAATCCATGTGCGGGTGCTAAAAAGAGCAGCATCGGCATGCTTTCACGTCGTTTGGTAGAAATCCACGTGCGCGTTCTGCCAAAAGCACCATTTGCATGCATATCGTGTGGTTTTGCAGAAAACTGCATCCGCGTCTACCAAAAGATGCATGTGCATGCTTAAAACGCGTTTTGGCGCAAATCCATGTGCGGGTGCTAAAAAGAGCAGCATCGGCATACTTTTCACGTCGTTTGGTAGAAATCCACGTGCGCGTTCTGCCAAAAGCACCATTCGCATGCATATCGTGTGGTTTTGCAGAAAAATGCGTCCGCGTCTACCAAAAGATGCATGTGCATGCTTAAAACGCGTTTTGGCACAAATCCATGTGCGGGTGCTAAAAAGAGCAGCATCGGCATGCTTTTCACGTCGTTTGGTAGAAATCCACGTGCGCGTTCTGCCAAAAGCACCATTTGCATGCATATCGAGCGGTTTTGCAGAAAACAGCGTCCGCGTCTACCAAAAGATGCATGTGCATGCTTAAAACGCGTTTTGGCACAAATCCATGTGCGGGTGCTAAAAAGAGCAGCATCGGCATGCTTTTCACGTCGTTTGGTAGAAATCCACGTGCGCGTTCTGCCAAAAGCACCATTTGCATGCATATCGTGTGGTTTTGCAGAAAACTACGTCCGCGTCTACCAAAAGATGCATGTGCATGCTTAAAACGCGTTTTGGCACAAATCTATGTGCGGGTGCTAAAAAGAGCAGCATCGGCATGCTTTTCACGTCGTTTGGTAGAAATCCACCTGCGCGTTCTGCCAAAAGCACCATTTGCATGCATATCGTGCGGTTTTGCAGAAAACTGAGTCCGCGTCTTCCAAAAGATGCATGTGCATGCTTAAAACGCGTTTTGGCACAAATCCATGTGCGGGTGCTAAAAAGAGCAGCATCGGCATGCTTTTCACGTCGTTTGGTAGAAATCCACGTGCGCGTTCTCCCAAAAGCATCATTTGCATGCATATCGTGTGGTTTTGCAGAAAACTGCGTCCGCTTCTACCAAAAGATGCACGTGCATGCTTAAAACGCGTTTTGGCACAAATCCATGTGCGGGTGCTAAAAAGAGCAGCATCGGCATGCTTTTCACGTCGTTTGGTAGAAATCCACGTGCGCGTTCTGCCAAAGAAATTCATGTACGGGTGCTAAAAAGAGCAGCATCGGCATGCTTTTCACGTCGTTTGGTAGAAATCCACGTGCGCGTTCTGCCAAAAGCACCATTTGCATGCATATCGTGTGGTTTTGCAGAAAACTGAGTCCGCGTCTTCGAAAAGATGCATGTGCATGCTTAAAACGCGTTTTGGCACAAACCCATGTGCGGGTGCTAAAAAGAGCAGCATCGGCATGCTTTTCACGTCGTTTGGTAGAAATCCACGTGCGCGTTCTGCCAAAAGCACCATTTGCATGCATATCGTGTGGTTTTGCAGAAAACTGCGTCCGCGTCTACCAAAAGATGCATGTGCATGCTTAAAACGCGTTTTGGCACAAATCCATGTGCGGGTGCTAAAAAGAGCAGCATCGGCATGCTTTTCACGTCGTTTGGAAGAAATCCACGTGCGCGTTCTGCCAAAAGCACCATTTGCATGCATATCATGCGGTTTTGCAGAAAACTGCGTCCGCGTCTACCAAAAGATGCATGTGCATGCTTAAAACGCGTTTTGGCACAAATCCATGTGCGGGTGCTAAAAAGAGCAGCATCGGCATGCTTTTCACGTCGTTTGGTAGAAATCCACGTGCGCGTTCTGCCAAAAGCACCATTTGCATGCATATGGTTTGGTTTTGCAGAAAACTGCGTCCGCGTCTACCAAAAGATGCATGTGCATGCTTAAAACGCGTTTTGGCACAAATCCATGTGCGGGTGCTAAAAAGAGCAGCATCGGCATGCTTTTCACGTCGTTTGGTAGAAATCCACGTGCGCGTTCTGCCAAAAGCACCATTTGCATGCATATCGTGTAGTTTTGCAGAAAACTGCGTCCGCGTCTACCAAAAGGTGCATGTGCATGCTTAAAACGCGTTTTGGCACCAATCCATGTGCGGGTGCTAAAAAGAGCAGCATCGGCATGCTTTTCACGTCGTTTGGTAGAAATCCACGTGCGCGTTCTGCCAAAAGCACCATTTGCATGCATATCGTGTGGTTTTGCAGAAAACTGAGTCCGCGTCTTCCAAAAGATGCATGTGCATGCTTAAAACGCGTTTTGGCACAAACCCATGTGCGGGTGCTAAAAAGAGCAGCATCGGCGTGCTTTTCACGTCGTTTGGTAGAAATCCACGTGCGCGTTCTGCCAAAAGCACCATTTGCATGCATATCGTGTGGTTTTGCAGAAAACTGCGTCCGCGTCTACCAAAAGATGCATGTGCATGCTTAAAACGCGTTTTGGCACAAATCCATGTGCGGGTGCTAAAAAGAGCAGCATCGGCATGCTTTTCACGTCGTTTGGAAGAAATCCACGTGCGCGTTCTGCCAAAAGCACCATTTGCATGCATATCATGCGGTTTTGCAGAAAACTGCGTCGCGTCTACCAAAAGATGCATGTGCATGCTTAAAACGCGTTTTGGCACAAATCCATGTGCGGGTGCTAAAAAGAGCAGCATCGGCATGCTTTTCACGTCGTTTGGTAGAAATCCACGTGCGCGTTCTGCCAAAAGCACCATTTGCATGCATATCGTGTGGTTTTGCAGAAAACTGCATCCGCGTCTACCAAAAGATGCATGTGCATGCTTAAAACGCGTTTTGGCGCAAATCCATGTGCGGGTGCTAAAAAGAGCAGCATCGGCATACTTTTCACGTCGTTTGGTAGAAATCCACGTGCGCGTTCTGCCAAAAGCACCATTCGCATGCATATCGTGTGGTTTTGCAGAAAAATGCGTCCGCGTCTACCAAAAGATGCATGTGCATGCTTAAAACGCGTTTTGGCACAAATCCATGTGCGGGTGCTAAAAAGAGCAGCATCGGCATGCTTTTCACGTCGTTTGGTAGAAATCCACGTGCGCGTTCTGCCAAAAGCACCATTTGCATGCATATCGAGCGGTTTTGCAGAAAACAGCGTCCGCGTCTACCAAAAGATGCATGTGCATGCTTAAAACGCGTTTTGGCACAAATCCATGTGCGGGTGCTAAAAAGAGCAGCATCGGCATGCTTTTCACGTCGTTTGGGAGAAATCCACGTGCGCGTTCTGCCAAAAGCACCATTTGCATGCATATCGTGTGGTTTTGCAGAAAACTGCGTCCGCGTCTACCAAAAGATGCATGTGCATGCTTAAAACGCGTTTTGGCACAAATCTATGTGCGGGTGCTAAAAAGAGCAGCATCGGCATGCTTTTCACGTCGTTTGGTAGAAATCCACCTGCGCGTTCTGCCAAAAGCACCATTTGCATGCATATCGTGCGGTTTTGCAGAAAACTGAGTCCGCGTCTTCCAAAAGATGCATGTGCATGCTTAAAACGCGTTTTGGCACAAATCCATGTGCGGGTGCTAAAAAGAGCAGCATCGGCATGCTTTTCACGTCGTTTGGTAGAAATCCACGTGCGCGTTCTGCCAAAAGCACCATTTGCATGCATATCGTGTGGTTTTGCAGAAAACTGCGTCGGCGTCTACCAAAAGATGCAAGTGAATGCTCAAAACGCGTTTTGGCACAAATCCATGTGCGGGTGCTAAAAAGAGCAGCATCGGCATGCTTTTCACGTCGTTTGGTAGAAATCCACGTGCGCGTTCTGCCAAAGCACCATTTGCATGCATATCGTGTGGTTTCGCAGAAAACTGCGTCCCCGTCTACGAAAAGATGCATGTGCATGCTTAACACGCGTTTTGGCACAAATTTATGTGCGGGTGCTAAAAAGTGCAGCATCGGCATGCTTTTCACGTCGTTTGGTAGATATCCACGTGCGCGTTCTGCCAAAAGCACCATTTGCATGCATATGGTTTGGTTTTGCAGAAAACTGCGTCCGCGTCTACCAAAAGATGCATGTGCATGCTTAAAACGCGTTTTGGCACAAATCCATGTGCGGGTGCTAAAAAGAGCAGCATCGGCATGCTTTTCACGTCGTTTGGTAGAAATCCACGTGCGCGTTCTGCCAAAAGCACCATTTGCATGCATATCGTGTAGTTTTGCAGAAAACTGCGTCCGCGTCTACCAAAAGGTGCATGTGCATGCTTAAAACGCGTTTTGGCACCAATCCATGTGCGGGTGCTAAAAAGAGCAGCATCGGCATGCTTTTCACGTCGTTTGGTAGAAATCCACGTGCGCGTTCTGCCAAAAGCACCATTTGCATGCATATCGTGTGGTTTTGCAGAAAACTGAGTCCGCGTCTTCCAAAAGATGCATGTGCATGCTTAAAACGCGTTTTGGCACAAATCCATGTGCGGGTGCTAAAAAGAGCAGCATCGGCATGCTTTTCACGTCGTTTGGTAGAAATCCACGTGCGCGTTCTGCCAAAAGCACCATTTGCATGCATATCGTGTGGTTTTGCAGAAAACTGCGTCCGCGTCTACCAAAAGATGCATGTGCATGCTTAAAACGCGTTTTGGCACAAATCCATGTGCGGGTGCTAAAAAGAGCAGCATCGGCATGCTTTTCACGTCGTTTGGAAGAAATCCACGTGCGCGTTCTGCCAAAAGCACCATTTGCATGCATATCATGCGGTTTTGCAGAAAACTGCGTCCGCGTCTACCAAAAGATGCATGTGCCTGCTTAAAACGCGTTTTGGCACAAATCCATGTGCGGGTGCTAAAAAGAGCAGCATCGGCATGCTTTTCACGTCGTTTGGTAGAAATCCACGTGCGCGTTCTGCCAAAAGCACCATTTGCATGCATATCGAGTGGTTTTGCAGAAAACAGCGTCCGCGTCTACCAAAAGATGCATGTGCATGCTTAATACGCGTTTTGGCACAAATCCATGTGCGGGTGCTAAAAAGAGCAGCATCGGCATGCTTTTCACGTCGTTTGGTAGAAATCCACGTGCGCGTTCTGCCAAAAGCACCATTTGCATGCATATCGTGTGGTTTTGCAGAAAACTGCGTCCGCGTCTACCAAAAGATGCATGTGCATGCTTTAAACGCGTTTTGGCACAAATCTATGTGCGGGTGCTAAAAAGAGCAGCATCGGCATGCTTTTCACGTCGTTTGGTAGAAATCCACCTGCGCGTTCTGCCAAAAGCACCATTTGCATGCATATCGTGCGGTTTTGCAGAAAACTGAGTCCGCGTCTTCCAAAAGATGCATATGCATGCTTAAAACGCGTTTTGGCACAAATCCATGTGCGGGTGCTAAAAAGAGCAGCATCGGCATGCTTTTCACGTCGTTTGGTAGAAATCCACGTGCGCGTTCTGCCAAAAGCACCATTTGCATGCATATCGTGCGGTTTTGCAGAAAACTGCGTCCGCGTTTACCAAAAGATGCATGTGCATGCTTAAAACGCGTTTTGGCACAAATCCTTGCTCGGGTGCTAAAAAGAGCAGCATCGGCATGCTTTTCACGTCGTTTGGTAGAAATCCACGTGCGCGTTCTGTCAAAAGCACCATTTGCATGCATATCGTGTGGTTTTGCAGAAAACTGCGTCGGCGTCTACCAAAAGATGCATGTGCATGCTTAAAACGCGTTTTGGCACAAATTCATGTTCGGGTGCTAAAAAGAGCAGCATCGGCATGCTTTTCACGTCGTTCGGTAGAAATCCACGTGCGCGTTCTGCCAAAAGCACCATTTGCATGCATATCGTGTGGTTTTGCAGAAAACTGCGTCCGCGTCTACCAAAAGATGCATGTGCATGCTTAAAACGCGTTTTGGCACAAAACAATGTGCGGGTGCTAAAAAGAGCAGCATCGGCACGCTTTTCACGTCGTTGGGTAGAAATCCACGTGCGCGTTCTGCCAAAAGCACCATTTGCATGCATATCGTGTGGTTTTGCAGAAAACTGCGTCGGCGTCTACCAAAAGATGCAAGTGAATGCTTAAAACGCGTTTTGGCACAAATCCATGTGCGGGTGCTAAAAACAGCAGCATCGGCATGCTTTTCACGTCGTTTGGTAGAAATCCACGTGCGCGTTCTGCCAAAGCACCATTTGCATGCATATCGTGTGGTTTTGCAGAAAACTGCGTCCCCGTCTACGAAAAGATGCATGTGCATGCTTAACACGCGTTTTGGCACAAATTCATGTGCGGGTGCTAAAAAGTGCAGCATCGGCATGCTTTTCACGTCGTTTGGTAGATATCCACGTGCGCGTTCTGCCAAAAGCACCATTTGCATGCATATGGTTTGGTTTTGCAGAAAACTGCGTCCGCGTCTACCAAAAGATGCATGTGCATGCTTAAAACGCGTTTTGGCACAAATCCATGTGCGGGTGCTAAAAAGAGCAGCATCGGCATGCTTTTCACGTCGTTTGGTAGAAATCCACGTGCGCGTTCTGCCAAAAGCACCATTTGCATGCATATCGTGTAGTTTTGCAGAAAACTGCGTCCGCGTCTACCAAAAGGTGCATGTGCATGCTTAAAACGCGTTTTGGCACCAATCCATGTGCGGGTGCTAAAAAGAGCAGCATCGGCATGCTTTTCACGTCGTTTGGTAGAAATCCACGTGCGCGTTCTGCCAAAAGCACCATTTGCATGCATATCGTGTGGTTTTGCAGAAAACTGAGTCCGCGTCTTCCAAAAGATGCATGTGCATGCTTAAAACGCGTTTTGGCACAAATCCATGTGCGGGTGCTAAAAAGAGCAGCATCGGCATGCTTTTCACGTCGTTTGGTAGAAATCCACGTGCGCGTTCTGCCAAAAGCACCATTTGCATGCATATCGTGTGGTTTTGCAGAAAACTGCGTCCGCGTCTACCAAAAGATGCATGTGCATGCTTAAAACGCGTTTTGGCACAAATCCATGTGCGGGTGCTAAAAAGAGCAGCATCGGCATGCTTTTCACGTCGTTTGGAAGAAATCCACGTGCGCGTTCTGCCAAAAGCACCATTTGCATGCATATCATGCGGTTTTGCAGAAAACTGCGTCCGCGTCTACCAAAAGATGCATGTGCATGCTTAGAACGCGTTTTGGCACAAATCCATGTGCGGGTGCTAAAAAGAGCAGCATCGGCATGCTTTTCACGTCGTTTGGTAGAAATCCACGTGCGCGTTCTGCCAAAAGCACCATTTGCATGCATATCGAGTGGTTTTGCAGAAAACAGCGTCCGCGTCTACCAAAAGATGCATGTGCATGCTTAATACGCGTTTTGGCACAAATCCATGTGCGGGTGCTAAAAAGAGCAGCATCGGCATGCTTTTCACGTCGTTTGGTAGAAATCCACGTGCGCGTTCTGCCAAAAGCACCATTTGCATGCATATCGTGTGGTTTTGCAGAAAACTGCGTCCGCGTCTACCAAAAGATGCATGTGCATGCTTAAAACGCGTTTTGGCACAAATCTATGTGCGGGTGCTAAAAAGAGCAGCATCGGCATGCTTTTCACGTCGTTTGGTAGAAATCCACCTGCGCGTTCTGCCAAAAGCACCATTTGCATGCATATCATGCGGTTTTGCAGAAAACTGAGTCCGCGTCTTCCAAAAGATGCATATGCATGCTTAAAACGCGTTTTGGCACAAATCCATGTGCGGGTGCTAAAAAGAGCAGCATCGGCATGCTTTTCACGTCGTTTGGTAGAAATCCACGTGCGCGTTCTCCCAAAAGCACCATTTGCATGCATATCGTGTGGTTTTGCAGAAAACTGCGTCCGCTTCTACCAAAAGATGCATGTGCATGCTTAAAACGCGTTTTGGCACAAATCATGTGCGGGTGCTAAAAAGAGCAGCATCGGCATGCTTTTCACGTCGTTTGGTAGAAATCCACGTGCGCGTTCTGCCAAAAGCACCATTTGCATGCATATCGTGTGGTTTTGCAGAAAACTGCGTCCGCGTCTACCAAAAGATGCATGTGCATGCTTAAAACGCGTTTTGGCAGAAATCCATGTGCGGGTGCTAAAAAGAGCAGCATCGGCATGCTTTTCACGTCGTTTGGAAGAAATCCACGTGCGCGTTCTGCCAAAAGCACCATTTGCATGCATATCGTGCGGTTTTGCAGAAAACTGCGTCCGCGTCTACCAAAAGATGCAAGTGCATGCTTAAAACGCGTTTTGGCACAAATCCTTGCTCGGGTGCTAAAACGAGCAGCATCGGCATGCTTTTCACGTCGTTTGGTAGAAATCCACGTGCGCGTTCTGCCAAAAGCACCATTTGCATGCATATCGTGTGGTTTTGCAGAAAACTGCGTCCGCGTCTACCAAAAGATGCATGTGCATGCTTAAAACGCGTTTTGGCACAAATTCATGTTCGGGTGCTAAAAAGAGCAGCATCGGCATGCTTTTCACGTCGTTCGGTAGAAATCCACGTGCGCGTTCTGCCAAAAGCACCATTTGCATGCATATCGTGTGGTTTAGCAGAAAACTGCGTCCGCGTCTATCAAAAGATGCATGTGCATGCTTAAAACGCGTTTTGGCACAAATCCATGTGCGGGTGCTAAAAATAGCAGCATCGGCATGCTTTTCACGTCGTTTGGTAGAAATCCACGTGCGCGTTCTGCCAAAAGCACCATTTGCATGCATATCGTGTGGTTTTGCAGAAAACTGCGTCCGCGTCTACCAAAAGATGCATGTGCATGCTTAAAACGCGTTTTGGCACAAATCCATGTGCGGGTGCTAAAAAGAGCAGCATCGGCATGCTTTTCACGTCGTTTGGTAGAAATCCACGTGCGCGTTCTGCCAAAAGCACCATTTGCATGCATATCGTGTGGTTTTGCAGAAAACTGCGTCCGCGTCTACCAAAAGATGCATCTGCATGCTTAAAACGCGTTTTGGCACAAATCTATGTGCGGGTGCTAAAAAGAGCAGCATCGGCATGCTTTTCACGTCGTTTGGTAGAAATCCACGTGCGCGTTCTGCCAAAAGCACCATTTGCATGCATATCGAGTGGTTTTGCAGAAAACAGCGTCCGCGTCTACCAAAAGATGCATGTGCATGCTTAATACGCGTTTTGTTACAAATCCATGTGCGGGTGCTAAAAAGAGCAGCATCGGCATGCTTTTCACGTCGTTTGGTAGAAATCCACGTGCGCGTTCTGCCAAAGCACCATTTGCATGCATATCGAGTGGTTTTGCAGAAAACAGCGTCCGCGTCTACCAAAAGATGCATGTGCATGCTTAATACGCGTTTTGTTACAAATCCATGTGCGGGGGTGCTAAAAAGAGCAGCATCGGCATGCTTTTCACGTCGTTTGGTAGAAATCCACTTGCGCGTTCTGCCAAAAGCACCATTTGCATGCATATCGTGTGGTTTTGCAGAAAACTGCGTCCGCGTCTACCAAAAGATGCATGTGCATGCTTAAAACGCGTTTTGGCACAAATTCATGTTCGGGTGCTAAAAAGAGCAGCATCGGCATGCTTTTCACGTCGTTCGGTAGAAATCCACGTGCGCGTTCTGCCAAAAGCACCATTTGCATGCATATCGTGTGGTTTTGCAGAAAACTGCGTCCGCGTCTACCAAAAGATGCATGTGCATGCTTAAAACGCGTTTTGGCACAAATCCATGTGCGGGTGCTAAAAAGAGCAGCATCGGCATGCTTTTCACGTCGTTTGGTAGAAATCCACGTGCGCGTTCTGCCAAAGCACCATTTGCATGCATATCGTGTGGTTTTGCAGAAAACTGCGTCCCCGTCTACGAAAAGATGCATGTGCATGCTTAACACGCGTTTTGGCACAAATTCATGTGCGGGTGCTAAAAAGTGCAGCATCGGCATGCTTTTCACGTCGTTTGGTAGAAATCCACGTGCGCGTTCTGCCAAAAGCACCATTTGCATGCATATCGTGTGGTTTTGCAGAAAACTGCGTCCGCGTCTACCAAAAGATGCATGTGCATGCTTAAAACGCGTTTTGGCACAAATCCATGTGCGGGAGCTAAAAAGAGCAGCATCGGCATGCTTTTCACGTCGTTTCGTAGAAATCCACGTGCGCGTTCCGCCAAAAGTACCATTTGCATGCATATCGTGTGGTTTAGCAGAAAACTGCGTCCGCGTCTACCAAAAGATGCATGTGCATGCTTAAAACGCGTTTTGGCACAAATCCATGTGCGGGTGCTAAAAATAGCAGCATCGGCATGCTTTTCACGTCGTTTGGTAGAAATCCACGTGCGCCTTCTGCCAAAAGCACCATTTTCATGCATATCGTGTGGTTTTGCAGAAAACTGCGTCCGCGTCTACCAAAATATGCATGTGCATGCTTAAAACGCATTTTGGCACAAATCCATGTGCGGGTGCTAAAAAGACCAGCATCGGCATGCTTTTCACGTCGTTTGGTAGAAATCCACGTGCGCGTTCTGCCAAAAGCACCATTTGCATGCATATCGTGTAGTTTTGCAGAAAACTGCGTCCGCGTCTACCAAAAGATGCCTGTGCATGCTTAAAACGCGTTTTGGCACAAATCCATGTGCGGGTGCTAAAAAGAGCAGCATCGGCATGCTTTTCACGTCGTTTGGTAGAAATCCACGTGCGCGTTCTGCCAAAAGCACCATTTGCATGCATATCGTGCGGTTTTGCAGAAAACTGCGTCCGCGTCTACGAAAAGATGCATGTGCATGCTTAAAACGCGTTTTGGCACAAATCCATGTGCGGGTGCTAAAAAGAGCAGCATCGGCATGCTTTTCACGTCGTTTGGTAGACATCCACGTGCGCGTTCTGCCAAAAGCACCATTTGAATGCATATCGTGTAGTTTTGCATAAAACTGCGTCCGCGTTTACCAAAAGATGCATGTGCATGCTTCAAACGCGTTTTGGCACAAATCCATGTGCGGGTGCTAAAAAGAGCAGCATCGGCATGCTTTTCACGTCGTTTGGTAGAAATCCACGTGCGCGTTCTGCCAAAAGCACCATTTGCATGCATATCGTGTAGTTTTGCAGAAAACTGCGTCCGCGTCTACCAAAAGATGCATGTGCATGCTTAAAACGCGTTTTGGCACAAATCCATGTGCGGGTGCTAAAAAGAGCAGCATCGGCATGCTTTTCACGTCGTTTGGTAGAAATCCACGTGCGCGTTCTGCCAAAAGCACCATTTGCATGCATATCGTGCGGTTTTGCAGAAAACTGCGTCCGCGTCTACCAAAAGATGCATGTGCATGCTTAAAACGCGTTTTGGCACAAATCCATGTGCGGGTGCTAAAAAGAGCAGCATCGGCATGCTTTTCACGTCGTTTGGTAGACATCCACGTGCGCGTTCTGCCAAAAGCACCATTTGAATGCATATCGTGTAGTTTTGCATAAAACTGCGTCCGCGTTTACCAAAAGATGCATGTGCATGCTTCAAACGCGTTTTGGCACAAATCCATGTGCGGGTGCTAAAAAGAGCAGCATCGGCATGCTTTTCACGTCGTTTGGTAGAAATCCACGTGCGCGTTCTGCCAAAAGCACCATTTGCATGCATATCGTGTGGTTTTGCAGAAAACTGCGTCCGCGTCTACCAAAAGATGCATGTGCATGCTTAAAACGCGTTTTGGCACAAATCCATGTGCGGGTGCTAAAAAGAGCAGCATCGGCATGCTTTTCACGTCGTTTGGTAGAAATCCACGTGCGCGTTCTGCCAAAAGCACCATTTGCATGCATATCGTGTAGTTTTGCATAAAACTGCGTCCGCGTTTACCAAAAGATGCATGTGCATGCTTCAAACGCGTTTTGGCACAAATCCATGTGCGGGTGCTAAAAAGAGCAGCATCGGCATGCTTTTCACGTCGTTTGGTAGAAATCCACGTTCGCGTTCTGCCAAAAGCACCATTTGCATGCATATCGTGCGGTTTTGCAGAAAACTGCGTCCGCGTCTACCAAAAGATGCATGTGCATGCTTAAAACGCGTTTTGGCACAAATCCATGTGCGGGTGCTAAAAAGAGCAGCATCGGCATGCTTTTCACGTCGTTTGGTAAAAATCCACGTGCGCGTTCTGCCAAAAGCACCATTTGCATGCATATCGTGCGGTTTTGCAGAAAACTGCGTCCGCGTCTACCAAAAGATGCATGTGCATGCTTAAAACGCGTTTTGGCACAAATCCTTGCTCGGGTGCTAAAAAGAGCAGCATCGGCATGCTTTTCACGTCGTTTGGTAGAAATCCACGTGCGCGTTCTGCCAAAAGCACCATTTGCATGCATATCGTGTGGTTTTGCAGAAAACTGCGTCCGCGTCTACCAAAAGATGCATGTGCATGCTTAAAACGCGTTTTGGCACAAATTCATGTTCGGGTGCTAAAAAGAGCAGCATCGGCATGCTTTTCACGTCGTTCGGTAGAAATCCACGTGCGCGTTCTGCCAAAAGCACCATTTGCATGCATATCGTTTGCTTTTGCAGAAAACTGCGTCCCCGTCTACGAAAAGATGCATGTGCATGCTTAACACGCGTTTTGGCACAAATTCATGTGCGGGTGCTAAAAAGTGCAGCATCGGCATGCTTTTCACGTCGTTTGGTAGAAATCCACGTGCGCGTTCTGCCAAAAGCACCATTTGCATGCATATCGTTTGGTTTTGCAGAAAACTGCGTCCGCGTCTACCAAAAGATGCATGTGCATGCTTAAAACGCGTTTTGGCACAAATCCATGTGCGGGTGCTAAAAAGAGCAGCATCGGCATGCTTTTCACGTCGTTTGGTAGAAATCCACGTGCGCGTTCTGCCAAAAGTACCATTTGCATGCATATCGTGTGGTTTAGCAGAAAACTGCGTCCGCGTCTACCAAAAGATGCATGTGCATGCTTAAAACGCGTTTCGGCACAAATCCATGTGCGGGTGCTAAAAATAGCAGCATCGGCATGCTTTTCACGTCGTTTGGTAGAAATCCACGTGCGCGTTCTGCCAAAAGCACCATTTGCATGCATATCGTGTGGTTTTGCAGAAAACTGCGTCCGCGTCTACCAAAAGATGCATGTGCATGCTTAAAACGCGTTTTGGCACAAATCCTTGTGCGGGTGCTAAAAAGAGCAGCATCGGCATGCTTTTCACGTCGTTTGGAAGAAATCCACGTGCGCGTTCTGCCAAAAGCACCATTTGCATGCATATCGTGCGGTTTTGCAGAAAACTGCGTCCGCGTCTACCAAAAGATGCATGTGCATGCTTAAAACGCGTTTTGGCACAAATCCTTGCTCGGGTGCTAAAAAGAGCAGCATCGGCATGCTTTTCACGTCGTTTGGTAGAAATCCACTTGCGCGTTCTGCCAAAAGCACCATTTGCATGCATAACGTGTGGTTTTGCAGAAAACTGCGTCCGCGTCTACCAAAAGATGCATGTGCATGCTTAAAACGCGTTTTGGCACAAATTCATGTTCGGGTGCAAAAAAGAGCAGCATCGGCATGCTTTTCACGTCGTTCGGTAGAAATCCACGTGCGCGTTCTGCCAAAAGCACCATTTGCATGCATATCGTGTGGTTTTGCAGAAAACTGCGTCCGCGTCTACCAAAAGATGCATGTGCATGCTTAAAACGCGTTTTGGCACAAAACAATGTGCGGGTGCCAAAACGAGCAGCATCGGCATGCTTTTCACGTCATTGGGTAGAAATCCACGTGCGCGTTCTGCCAAAAGCACCATTTGCATGCATATCGTGTGGTTTTGCAGAAAACTGCGTCCGCGTCTACCAAAAGATGCATGTGCATGCGTAAAACGCGTTTTGGCACAAATCCATGTGCGGGTGCTAAAAAGAGCAGCATCGGCATGCTTTTCACGTCGTTTGGTAGAAATCCACGTGCGCGTTCTGCCAAAGCACCATTTGCATGCATATCGTGTGGTTTTGCAGAAAACTGCGTCCCCGTCTACGAAAAGATGCATGTGCATGCTTAACACGCGTTTTGGCACAAATTCATGTGCGGGTGCTAAAAAGTGCAGCATCAGCATGCTTTTCACGTCGTTTGGTAGAAATCCACGTGCGCGTTCTGCCAAAAGCACCATTTGCATGCATATCGTGTGGTTTTGCAGAAAACTGCGTCCGCGTCTACCAAAAGATGCGTGTGCATGCTTAAAACGCGTTTTGGCACAAATCCATGTGCGGGAGCTAAAAAGAGCAGCATCGGCATGCTTTTCACGTCGTTTCGTAGAAATCCACGTGCGCGTTCCGCCAAAAGTACCATTTGCATGCATATCGTGTGGTTTAGCAGAAAACTGCGTCCGCGTCTACCAAAAGATGCATGTGCATGCTTAAAACGCGTTTTGGCACAAATCCATGTGCGGGTGCTAAAAATAGCAGCATCGGCATGCTTTTCACGTCGTTTGGTAGAAATCCACGTGCGCCTTCTGCCAAAAGCACCATTTTCATGCATATCGTGTGGTTTTGCAGAAAACTGCGTCCGCGTCTACCAAAATATGCATGTGCATGCTTAAAACGCGTTTTGGCACAAATCCATGTGCGGGTGCTAAAAAGACCAGCATCGGCATGCTTTTCACGTCGTTTGGTAGAAATCCACGTGCGCGTTCTGCCAAAAGCACCATTTGCATGCATATCGTGTAGTTTTGCAGAAAACTGCGTCCGCGTCTACCAAAAGATGCATGTGCATGCTTAAAACGCGTTTTGGCACAAATCCATGTGCGGGTGCTAAAAAGAGCAGCATCGGCATGCTTTTCACGTCGTTTGGTAGAAATCCACGTGCGCGTTCTGCCAAAAGCACCATTTGCATGCATATCGTGCGGTTTTGCAGAAAACTGCGTCCGCGTCTACCAAAAGATGCATGTGCATGCTTAAAACGCGTTTTGGCACAAATCCATGTGCGGGTGCTAAAAAGAGCAGCATCGGCATGCTTTTCACGTCGTTTGGTAGACATCCACGTGCGCGTTCTGCCAAAAGCACCATTTGAATGCATATCGTGTAGTTTTGCATAAAACTGCGTCCGCGTTTACCAAAAGATGCATGTGCATGCTTCAAACGCGTTTTGGCACAAATCCATGTGCGGGTGCTAAAAAGAGCAGCATCGGCATGCTTTTCACGTCGTTTGGTAGAAATCCACGTGCGCGTTCTGCCAAAAGCACCATTTGCATGCATATCGTGTGGTTTTGCAGAAAACTGCGTCCGCGTCTACCAAAAGATGCATGTGCATGCTTAAAACGCGTTTTGGCACAAATCCATGTGCGGGTGCTAAAAAGAGCAGCATCGGCATGCTTTTCACGTCGTTTGGTAGAAATCCACGTGCGCGTTCTGCCAAAAGCACCATTTGCATGCAGATCGTGTAGTTTTGCATAAAACTGCGTCCGCGTTTACCAAAAGATGCATGTGCATGCTTCAAACGCGTTTTGGCACAAATCCATGTGCGGGTGCTAAAAAGAGGAGCATCGGCATGCTTTTCACGTCGTTTGGTAGAAATCCACGTTCGCGTTCTGCCAAAAGCACCATTTGCATGCATATCGTGCGGTTTTGCAGAAAACTGCGTCCGCGTCTACCAAAAGATGCATGTGCATGCTTAAAACGCGTTTTGGCACAAATCCATGTGCGGGTGCTAAAAAGAGCAGCATCGGCATGCTTTTCACGTCGTTTGGTAGAAATCCACGTGCGCGTTCTGCCAAAAGCACCATTTGCATGCATATCGTGTGGTTTTGCAGAAAACTGCGTCCGCGTCTACCAAAAGATGCATGTGCATGCTTAAAACGCCTTTTGGCACAAAACAATGTGCGGGTGCTAAAAAGAGCAGCATCGGCATGCTTTTCACGTCGTTTGGTAGAAATCCACGTTCGCGTTCTGCCAAAAGCACCATTTGCATGCATATCGTGCGGTTTTGCAGAAAACTGCGTCCGCGTCTACCAAAAGATGCATGTGCATGCTTAAAACGCGTTTTGGCACAAATCCATGTGCGGGTGCTAAAAAGAGCAGCATCGGCATGCTTTTCACGTCGTTTGGTAGAAATCCACGTGCGCGTTCTGCCAAAAGCACCATTTGCATGCATATCGAGTGGTTTTGCAGAAAACTGCGTCCGCGTCTACCAAAAGATGCATGTGCATGCTTAAAACGCCTTTTGGCACAAAACAATGTGCGGGTGCTAAAAAGAGCAGCATCGGCATGCTTTTCACGTCGTTTGGTAGAAATCCACATGCGCGTTCTGCCAAAAGCACCATTTGAATGCATATCGTGTAGTTTTGCAGAAAACTGCGTCCGCGTCTACCAAAAGATGCATGTGCATGCTTACAACGCGTTTTGCCACAAATCCATGTGCGGGTGCTAAAAAGAGCAGCATCGGCATGCTTTTCACGTCGTTTGGTAGAAATCCACGTGCGCGTTCTGCCAAAAGTACCATTTGCATGCATATCGTGTGGTTTTGCAGAAAACTGCGTCCGCGTCTACCAAAAGATGCATGTGCATGCTTAAAACGCGTTTTGGCACAAATCCATGTGCGGGTGCTAAAAAGAGCAGCATCGGCATGCTTTTCACGTCGTTTGGTAGAAATCCACGTGCGCGTTCTGCCAAAAGTACCATTTGCATGCATATCGTGTGGTTTTGCAGAAAACTGCGTCCGCGTCTACCAAAAGATGCATGTGCATACATAAAACGCGTTTTGGCACAAATCCATGGGCGGGTGCTAAAAAGAGCAGCATCGGCATGCTTTTCACGTCGTTTGGTAGAAATCCACGTGCGCGTTCTGCCAAAAGTACCATTTGCATGCATATCGTGTGGTTTTGCAGAAAACTGCGTCCGCGTCTACCAAAAGATGCATGTGCATGCTTAAAACGCGTTTTGGCACAAATCCATGTGCGGGTGCTAAAAAGAGCAGCATCGGCATGCTTTTCACGTCGTTTGGTAGAAATCCACGTGCGCGTTCTGCCAAAAGCACCATTTGCATGCATATCGTGCGGTCTTGCAGAAAACTGCGTCCGCGTCTACCAAAAGATGCATGTGCATGCTTAAAACGCGTTTTGGCACAAATCCATGTGCGGGTGCTAAAAAGAGCAGCATCGGCATGCTTTTCACGTCGTTTGGTAGAAATCCACGTGCGCGTTCTGCCAAAAGCACCATTTGAATGCATATCGTGTAGTTTTGCATAAAACTGCGTCCGCGTTTACCAAAAGATGCATGTGCATGCTTCAAACGCGTTTTGGCACAAATCCATGTGCGGGTGCTAAAAAGAGCAGCATCGGCATGCTTTTCACGTCGTTTGGTAGAAATCCACGTGCGCGTTCTGCCAAAAGCACCATTTGCATGCATATCGTGCGGTTTTGCAGAAAACTGCGTCCGCGTCTACCAAAAGATGCATGTGCATGCTTAAAACGCGTTTTGGCACAAATCCATGTGCGGGTGCTAAAAAGAGCAGCATCGGCATGCTTTTCACGTCGTTTGGTAGAAATCCACGTGCGCGTTCTGCCAAAAGCACCATTTGAATGCATATCGTGTAGTTTTGCATAAAACTGCGTCCGCGTTTACCAAAAGATGCATGTGCATGCTTCAAACGCGTTTTGGCACAAATCCATGTGCGGGTGCTAAAAAGAGCAGCATCGGCATGCTTTTCACGTCGTTTGGTAGAAATCCACGTGCGCGTTCTGCTAAAAGCACCATTTGCATGCATATCGTGTGGTTTTGCAGAAAACTGCGTCCGCGTCTACCAAAAGATGCATGTGCATGCTTAAAACGCGTTTTGGCACAAATCCATGTGCGGGTGCTAAAAAGAGCAGCATCGGCATGCTTTTCACGTCGTTTGGTAGAAATCCACGTGCGCGTTCTGCCAAAAGCACCATTTGCATGCATATCGTGTGGTTTTGCAGAAAACTGCGTCCGCGTCTACCAAAAGATGCATGTGCATGCTTAAAACGCGTTTTGCCACAAATCCATGTGCGGGTGCTAAAAAGAGCAGCATCGGCATGCTTTTCACGTCGTTTGGTAGAAATCCACGTGCGCGTTCTGCCAAAAGCACCATTTGCATGCATATCGTGTGGTTTTGCAGAAAACTGCGTCCGCGTCTACCAAAAGATGCATGTGCATGCTTAAAACGCGTTTTGGCACAAATCCATGTGCGGGTGCTAAAAAGAGAAGCATCGGCATGCTTTTCACGTCGTTTGGTAGAAATCCACGTGCGCGTTCTGCCAAAAGCACCATTTACATGCATATCGTGTGGTTTTGCAGAAAACTGCGTCCGCGTCAACCAAAAGATGCATGTGCATGCTTAAAACGCGTTTTGGCACAAATCCATGTGCGGGTGCTAAAAAGACCAGCATCGGCATGCTTTTCACATCGTTTGGTAGAAATCCACGTGCGCGTTCTGCCAAAAGCACCATTTGCATGCATATCGTGTAGTTTTGCAGAAAACTGCGTCCGCGTCTACCAAAAGATGCATGTGCATGCTTAAAACGCGTTTTGGCACAAATCCATGTGCGGGTGCTAAAAAGAGCAGCATCGGCATGCTTTTCACGTCGTTTGGTAGAAATCCACGTGCGCGTTCTGCCAAAAGCACCATTTGCATGCATATCGTGTGGTTTTGCAGAAAACTGCGTCCCCGTCTACCAAAAGATGCATGTGCATGCTTAACACGCGTTTTGGCACAAATCCATGTGCGGGTGCTAAAAAGTGCAGCATCGGCATGCTTTTCTCGTCGTTTGGTAGAAATCCACGTGCGCGTTCTGCCAAAAGCACCATTTGCATGCATATCGTGTGGTTTTGCAGAAAACTGCGTCCGCGTCTACCAAAAGATGCATGTGCATGCTTAAAACGCGTTTTGGCACAAATCCATGTGCGTGTGCTAAAAAGAGCAGCATCGGCATGCTTTTCACGTCGTTTGGTAGAAATCCACGTGCGCGTTCTGCCAAAAGTACCATTTGCATGCATATCGTGTGGTTTAGCAGAAAACTGCGTCCGCGTCTACCAAAAGATGCATGTGCATGATTAAAACGCGTTTTGGCACAAATCCATGTGCGGGTGCTAAAAAGAGCAGCATCGGCATGCTTTTCACGTCGTTTGGTAGAAATCCACGTGCGCGTTCTGCCAAAAGCACCATTTGCATGCATATCGTGTGGTTTTGCGGAAAACTGCGTCCCCGTCTACCAAAAGATGCATTTGCATGCTTAACACGCGTTTTGGCACAAATCCATGTGCGGGTGCTAAAAAGTGCAGCATCGGCATGCTTTTCTCGTCGTTTGGTAGAAATCCACGTGCGCGTTCTGCCAAAAGCACCATTAGCATGCATATCGTGTGGTTTTGCAGAAAACTGCGTGCGCGTCTACCAAAAGATGCATGTGCATGCTTAAAACGCGTTTTGGCACAAATCCATGTGCGGGTGCTAAAAAGAGCAGCATCGGCATGCTTTTCACGTCGTTTGGTAGAAATCCACGTGCGCGTTCTGCCAAAAGTACCATTTGCATGCATATCGTGTGGTTTTGCAGAAAACTGCGTCCGCGTCTACCAAAAGATGCATGTGCATGCTTAAAACGCGTTTTGGCACAAATCCATGTGCGGGTGCTAAAAAGAGCAGCATCGGCATGCTTTTCACGTCATTTGGTAGAAATCCACGTGCGCCTTCTGCCAAAAGCACCATTTGCATGCATATCGTGTGGTTTTGCAGAAAACTGCGTCCGCGTCTACCAAAAGATGCATGTGCATGTTTAAAACGCGTTTTGGCACAAATCCATGTGCGGGTGCTAAAAAATCCAGCATCGGCATGCTTTTCACATCGTTTGGTAGAAATCCACGTGCGCGTTCTGCCAAAAGCACCATTTGCATGCATATCGTGTAGTTTTGCAGAAAACTGCGTCCGCGTCAACCAAAAGATGCATGTGCATGCTTAAAACGCGTTTTGGCACAAATCCATGTGCGGGTGCTAAAAAGAGCAGCATCGGCATGCTTTTCACGTCCTTTGGTAGAAATCCACGTGCGCGTTCTGCAAAAGCACCATTTGCATGCATATCGTGTGGTTTTGCAGAAAACTGCGTCCGCGTCTACCAAAAGATGCATGTGCATGCTTAAAACGCGTTTTGGCACAAATCCATGTGCGGGTGCTAAAAAGAGCAGCATCGGCATGCTTTTCACGTCGTTTGGTAGAAATCCACGTGCGCGTTCTGCCAAAGCACCATTTGAATGCAGATCGTGTAGTTTTGCAGAAAACTGCGTCCGCGTCTACCAAAAGATGCATGCGCATGCTTCAAACGCGTTTTGGCACAAATCCATGTGCGGGTGCTAAAAAGAGCAGACATCGGCATGCTTTTCACGTCGTTTGGTAGAAATCCACGTGCGCGTTCTGCCAAAAGCACCATTTGTATGCATATCGTGTGGTTTTGCAGAAAACTGCGTCCGCGTCTACCAAAAAATGCATGTGCACGCTTAAAACGCGTTTTGGCACAAATCCATGTGCGGGTGCTAAAAAGAGCAGCATCGGCATGCTTGTCAAGTCGTTTGGTAGAAATCCACGTGCGCTTTCTGCCAAAAGCACCATTTGCATGCATATCGTGTGGTTTTGCAGAAAACTGCGTCCGCGTCTACCAAAAGATTCATGTGCATGCTTAAAACGCGTTTTGGCACAAATCCATGTGCGGGTGCTAAAAAGAGCAGCATCGGCATGCTTTTCACGTCGTTTGGTAGAAATCCACGTGCGCGTTCTGCCAAAAGTACCATTTGCATGCATATCGTGTGGTTTTGCAGAAAACTGCGTCCGCGTCTACCAAAAGATGCATGTGCATGCTTAAAACGCGTTTAGGCACAAATCCATGTGCGGGTGCTAAAAAGAGCAGCATCGGCATGCTTTTCACGTCATTTGGTAGAAATCCACGTGCGCCTTCTGCCAAAAGCACCATTTGCATGCATATCGTGTGGTTTTGCAGAAAACTGCGTCCGCGTCTACCAAAAGATGCATGTGCATGCTTAAAACGCGTTTTGGCACAAATCCATGTGCGGGTGCTAAAAAGAGCAGCATCGCATGCTTTTCACGTCGTTTGGTAGAAATCCACGTGCGCGTTCTGCCAAAAGCACCATTTGTATGCATATCGTGTGGTTTTGCAGAAAACTGCGTCCGCGTCTACCAAAAGATGCATGTGCATGCTTAAAACGCGTTTTGGCACAAATCCATGTGCGGGTGCTAAAAAGAGCAGCATCGGCATGCTTTTCACGTCGTTTGGTAGAAATCCACGTGCGCGTTCTGCCAAAAGCACCATTTGCATGCATATCGTGTGGTTTTGCGGAAACTGCGTCCCCGTCTACCAAAAGATGCATTTGCATGCTTAGCACGCGTTTTGGCACAAATCCATGTGCGGGTGCTAAAAAGTGCAGCATCGGCATGCTTTCTCGTCGTTTGGTAGAAATCCACGTGCGCGTTCTGCCAAAAGCACCATTAGCATGCATATCGTGTGGTTTTGCAGAAAACTGCGTGCGCGTCTACCAAAAGATGCATGTGCATGCTTAAAACGCGTTTTGGCACAAATCCATGTGCGGGTGCTAAAAAGAGCAGCATCGGCATGCTTTTCACGTCGTTTGGTAGAAATCCACGTGCGCGTTCTGCCAAAAGTACCATTTGCATGCATATCGTGTGGTTTTGCAGAAAACTGCGTCCGCGTCTACCAAAAGATGCATGTGCATGCTTAAAACGCGTTTTGGCACAAATCCATGTGCGGGTGCTAAAAAGAGCAGCATCGGCATGCTTTTCACGTCATTTGGTAGAAATCCACGTGCGCCTTCTGCCAAAAGCACCATTTGCATGCATATCGTGTGGTTTTGCAGAAAACTGCGTCCGCGTCTGCCAAAAGATGCATGTGCATGTTTAAAACGCGTTTTGGCACAAATCCATGTGCGGGTGCTAAAAAATCCAGCATCGGCATGCTTTTCACATCGTTTGGTAGAAATCCACGTGCGCGTTCTGCCAAAAGCACCATTTGCATGCATATCGTGTAGTTTTGCAGAAAACTGCGTCCGCGTCAACCAAAAGATGCATGTGCATGCTTAAAACGCGTTTTGGCACAAATCCATGTGCGGGTGCTAAAAAGAGCAGCATCGGCATGCTTTTCACGTCCTTTGGTAGAAATCCACGTGCGCGTTCTGCCAAAAGCACCATTTGCATGCATATCGTGTGGTTTTGCAGAAAACTGCGTCCGCGTCTACCAAAAGATGCATGTGCATGCTTAAAACGCGTTTTGCACAAATCCATGTGCGGGTGCTAAAAAGAGCAGCATCGGCATGCTTTTCACGTCGTTTGGTAGAAATCCACGTGCGCGTTCTGCCAAAAGCACCATTTGAATGCAGATCGTGTAGTTTTGCAGAAAACTGCGTCCGCGTCTACCAAAAGATGCATGCGCATGCTTCAAACGCGTTTTGGCACATATCCATGTGCGGGTGCTAAAAAGAGCAGCATCGGCATGCTTTTCACGTCGTTTGGTAGAAATCCCACGTGCGCGTTCTGCCAAAAGCACCATTTGTATGCATATCGTGTGGTTTTGCAGAAAACTGCGTCCGCGTCTACCAAAAATGCATGTGCACGCTTAAAACGCGTTTTGGCACAAATCCATGTGCGGGTGCTAAAAAGAGCAGCATCGGCATGCTTGTCAAGTCGTTTGGTAGAAATCCACGTGCGCTTTCTGCCAAAAGCACCATTTGCATGCATATCGTGTGGTTTTGCAGAAAACTGCGTCCGCGTCTACCAAAAGATTCATGTGCATGCTTAAACGCGTTTTGGCACAAATCCATGTGCGGGTGCTAAAAAGAGCAGCATCGGCATGCTTTTCACGTCGTTTGGTAGAAATCCACGTGCGCGTTCTGCCAAAAGTACCATTTGCATGCATATCGTGTGGTTTTGCAGAAAACTGCGTCCGCGTCTACCAAAAGATGCATGTGCATGCTTAAAACGCGTTTAGGCACAAATCCATGTGCGGGTGCTAAAAAGAGCAGCATCGGCATGCTTTTCACGTCGTTTGGTAGAAATCCACGTGCGCCTTCTGCCAAAAGTACCATTTGCATGCATATCGTGTGGTTTTGCTGAAAACTGCGTCCGCGTCTACCAAAAGATGCATGTGCATGCTTAAAACGCGTTTTGGCACAAATCCATGTGCGGGTGCTAAAAAGAGCAGCATCGGCATGCTTTTCACGCCGTTTGGTAGAAATCCACGTGCGCGTTCTGCCAAAAGCACCATTTGTATGCATATCGTGTGGTTTTGCAGAAAACTGCGTCCGCGTCTACCAAAAGATGCATGTGCATGCTTAAAACGCGTTTTGGCACAAATGCATGTGCGGGTGCTAAAAAGAGCAGCATCGGCATGCTTTCACGTCGTTTGGTAGAAATCCACGTGCGCGTTCTGCCAAAAGCACCATTTGCATGCATATCGTGTGGTTTTGCAGAAAACTGCGTCCGCGTCTACCAAAAGATGCATGTGCATGCTTAAAACGCGTTTTGGCACAAATCCATGTGCGGGTGCTAAAAAGAGCAGCATCGGCATGCTTTTCATGTTGTTTGGTAGAAATCCACGTGCGCGTTCTGCCAAAAGCACCATTTGGCATGCATATCGTGTGGTTTTGGCAGAAAACTGCGTCCGCGTCTACAAAAGATGCATGTGCATGCTTAAAACGCGTTTTGGCACAAAACAATGTGCGGGTGTTAAAAGAGCAGCATCGGCATGCTTTTCACGTCGTTTGGTAGAAATCCACGTGCGCGTTCTGCCAAAAGTACCATTTGCATGCATATCGTGTGGTTTTGCAGAAAACTGCGTCCGCGTCTACCAAAAGATGCATGTGCATGCTTAAAACGCGTTTTGGCACAAATCCATGTGCGGGTGCTAAAAAGAGCAGCATCGGCATGCTTTTCACCTCGTTTGGTAGAAATCCACGTGCGCGTTCTTCCAAAAGCACCATTTGCATGCATATCGTGTGGTTTTGCAGAAAACTGCGTCCCCGTCTACCAAAAGATGCATGTGCATGCTTAACACGCGTTTTGGCACAAATCCATGTGCGGGTGCAGAAAAAGTGCAGCATCGGCATGCTTTTCACGTCGTTTGGTAGAAATCCACGTGCGCGTTCTGCCAAAAGCACCATTTGCATGCATATCGTGTGGTTTTGCAGAAAACTGCGTCCGCGTCTACCAAAAGATGGATGTGCATGCTTAAAACGCGTTTTGACACAAATCCATGTGCGGGTGCTAAAAAGAGCAGCATCGGCATGCTTTTCACGTCGTTTGGTAGAAATCCACGTGCGCGTTCTGCCAAAAGCACCATTTGCATGCATATCGTGTGGTTTTGCGGAAAACTGCGTCCCCGTCTACCAAAAGATGCATTTGCATGCTTAACACGCGTTTTGGCACAAATCCATGTGCGGGTGCTAAAAAGTGCAGCATCGGCATGCTTTTCTCGTCGTTTGGTAGAAATCCACGTGCGCGTTCTGCCAAAAGCACCATTTGCATGCATATCGTGTGGTTTTGCAGAAAACTGCGTCCGCGTCTACCAAAAGATGCATGTGCATGCTTAAAACGCGTTTTGGCACAAATCCATGTGCGGGTGCTAAAAAGAGCAGCATCGGCATGCTTTTCACGTCGTTTGTAGAAATCCACGTGCGCGTTCTGCCAAAAGTACCATTTGCATGCATATCGTGTGGTTTAGCAGAAAACTGCGTCCGCGTCTACCAAAAGATGCATGTGCATGCTTAAAACGCGTTTTGGCACAAATCCATGTGCGGGTGCTAAAAAGAGCAGCATCGGCATGCTTTTCACGTCGTTTGGTAGAAATCCACGTGCGCCTTCTGCCAAAAGCACCATTTGCATGCATATCGTGTGGTTTTGCAGAAAACTGCGTCCGCGTCTACCAAAAGATGCATGTGCATGCTTAAAACGCGTTTTGGCACAAATCCATGTGCGGGTGCTAAAAAGACCAGCATCGGCATGCTTTTCACATCGTTTGGTAGAAATCCACGTGCGCGTTCTGCCAAAAGCACCATTTGCATGCATATCGTGTAGTTTTGCAGAAAACTGCGTCCGCGTCTACCAAAAGATGCATGTGCATGCTTAAAACGCGTTTTGGCACAAATCCATGTGCGGGTGCTAAAAAGAGCAGCATCGGCATGCTTTTCACGTCGTTGGTAGAAATCCACGTGCGCGTTCTGCCAAAGCACCATTTGAATGCATATCGTGTAGTTTTGCAGAAAACTGCGTCCGCGTCTACCAAAAGATGCATGCGCAAGCTTCAAACGCGTTTTGGCACAAATCCATGTGCGGGTGCTAAAAAGAGCAGCATCGGCATGCTTTTCACGTCGTTTGGTAGAAATCCACGAGTGCGTTCTGCCAAAAGCACCATTTGCATGCATATCGTGTGGTTTTGCAGAAAACTTGCGTCCGCGTCTACCAAAAAATGCATGTGCACGCTTAAAACGCGTTTTGGCACAAATCCATG
>NW_027460285.1:0-121354 GCF_050947875.1 Dermacentor variabilis | reverse complement strand
CATGGATTTGTGCTAAAACGCGTTTTAAGCATGCACATGCATCTTTTGGTAGACGCGGACGAACTTTTCTGCAAACCACACGATATGCATGCAAATCGTGCTTTTGGCAGAACGCGCACGTGGATTTCTACCAAACGACGTGAAAAGCATGCCGATGCTGCTCTTTTTAGCACCGGCACATGGATTTGTGCCAAAACGCGTTTTAAGCATGCACATGCATCTTTTGGTAGACGCGGACGCAGTTTTCTGCAAAACCGCACGATATGCATGCAAATGGTGCTTTTGGCAGAACGCGCACGTGGATTTCCACCAAACGACGTGAAAAGCGTGCCGATGCTGCTCTTTTTAGCACCCGCACATGGATTTGTGCCAAAACGCGTTTTAAGGCATGCACATGCATCTTTTGGTAGACGCGGACGCAGTTTTCGGCAAAACCACACGATATTCATGCAAATGGTGCTTTTGGCAGAACGTGCGCGTGGATTTCTACCAAACGACGTGAAAAGCATGCCGATGCTGCTCTTTTTAGCACCCGCACATGGATTTGTGCCAAAACGCGTTTTAAGCATGCACATGCATCTTTTGGTAGACGCGGACGCAGTTTTCTGCAAAACCACACGATATGCATGCAAATGGTGCTTTTGGCAGAACGCGCACGTGGATTTCTACCAAACGACGTGAAAAGCATGCCGATGCTGCTCTTTTTAGCACCCGCACATGGATTTGTGCCAAAACGCGTTTTAAGCATGCACATGCATCTTTTGGTAGACGCGGACGCAGTTTTCGGCAAAACCACACGATATGCATGCAAATGGTGCTTTTGGCAGAACGCGCACGTGGATTTCTACCAAACGACGTGAAAAGCATGCCGATGCTGCTCTTTTTAGCACCGGCACATGGATTTGTGCCAAAACGCGTTTTAAGCATGCACATGCATCTTTTGGTAGACGCGGACGCAGTTTTCGGCAAAACCGCACGATATGCATGCAAATGGTGCTTTTGGCAGAACGCGCACGTGGATTTCCACCAAACGACGCGAAAAGCATGCCGATGCTGCTCTTTTTCGCACCCGCACATGGATTTGTGCCAAAACGCGTTTTTAAGCATGCACATGCATCTTTTGGTAGACGCGGACGCAGTTTTCTGCAAAACCGCACGATATGCATGCAAATGGTGCTTTTGGCAGAACGCGCACGTGGATTTCTACAAACGACGTGAAAAGCATGCCGATGCTGCTCTTTTTAGCACCTGCACATGGATTTGTACCAAAACGCGTTTTAAGCATGCACATGCATCTTTTGGTAGACGCGGACGCAGTTTTCGGCAAAACCACACGATATGCATGCAAATGGTGCTTTTGGCAGAACGCGCACGTGGATTTCTACCAAACGACCGTGAAAAGCATGCCGATGCTGCTCTCTTTAGCACCCGCACATGGATTTGTGCCAAAACGCGTTTTAAGCATGCACATGCATCTTTTGGTAGACGCGGACGCAGTTTTCGGCAAAACCACACGATATGCATGCAAATGGTGCTTTTGGCAGAACGCGCGCGTGGATTTCTACCAAACGACGTGAAAAGCATGCCGATGCTGCTCTTTTTAGCACCCGCACACGGATTTGAGCCAAAACGCGTTTTAAGCATGCACATGCATCTTTTGGTAGACGCGGACGCAGTTTTCTGCAAAACCACACGATATGCATGCAAATGGTGCTTTTGGCAGAACGCGCACGTGGATTTCTACCAAACGACGTGAAAAGCATGCCGATGCTGCTCTTTTTAGCACCCGCACATGGATTTGTGCCAAAACGCGTTTAAGCATGCACATGCATCTTTTGGTAGACGCGGACGCAGTTTTCGGCAAAACCACACGATATGCATGCAAATGGTGCTTTTGGCAGAACGCGCGCGTGGATTTCTACCAAACGACGTGAAAAGCATGCCGATGCTGCTCTTTTAGCACCCGCACATGGATTTGTGCCAAAACGCGTGTTAAGCATGCACATGCATCTTTTGGTAGATGCGGACGCAGTTTTCTGCAAAACCACACGATATGCATGCAAATGGTGCTTTTGGCAGAACGCGCGCGTGGATTTCTACCAAACGACGTGAAAAGCATGCCGATGCTGCTCTTTATAGCACCGGCACATGGATTTGTGCTAAAACGCGTTTTAAGCATGCACATGCATCTTTTGGTAGACGCGGACGCAGTTTTCTGCAAAACCGCACGATATGCATGCAAATGGTGCTTTTGGCAGAACGCGCACGTGGATTTCCACCAAACGACGTGAAAAGCATGCCGATGCTGCTGTTTTTAGCACCCGCACATGAATTTGTGCCAAAACGCGTTTTAAGCATGTACATGCATCTTTTGGTAGACGCGGACGCAGTTTTCTGCAAAACGACACGTTATGCATGCAAATGGTGCTTTTGGCAGAACGCGCTCGTGGATTTCTACCAAACGACGTGAAAAGCATGCCGATGCTGCTCTTTTTAGCACCCGCACATGGATTTGTGCCAAAACGCGTTTTAAGCATGCACATGCATCTTTTGTAGACGCGGACGCAGTTTTCGGCAAAACCACACGATATGCATGCAAATGGTGCTTTTGGCAGAACGCGCGCGTGGATTTCTACCAAACGACGTGAAAAGCATGCCGATGCTGCTCTTTTTAGCACCCGCACATGGAATTGTGCCAAAACGCGTTTTAAGCATGCACATGCATCTTTTGGTAGACGCGGACGCAGTTTTCGGCAAAACCACACGATATGCATGCAAATGGTGCTTTTGGCAGAACGCGCGCGTGGATTTCTACCAAACGACGTGAAAAGCATGCCGATGCTGCTCTTTTTAGCACCCGCACATGGAATTGTGCCAAAACGCGTTTTAAGCATGCACATGCATCTTTTGGTAGACGCGGACGCAGTTTTCCGGCAAAAACCACACGATATGCATGCAAATGGTGCTTTTGGCAGAACGCGCGCGTGGATTTCTACCAAACGACGTGAAAAGCATGCCGATGCTGCTCTTTTTAGCACCCGCACATGGATTTGTGCCAAAACGCGTTTTAAGCATGCACATGCATCTTTTGGTAGACGCGGACGCAGTTTTCGGCAAAACCACACGATATGCATGCAAATGGTGCTTTTGGCAGAACGCGCGCGTGGATTTCTACCAAACGACGTGAAAAGCATGCCGATGCTGCTCTTTTTAGCACCCGCACATGGATTTGTGCCAAAACGCGTTTTAAGCATGCACATGCATCTTTTGGTAGACGCGGACGCAGTTTTCTGCAAAACCACACGATATGCATGCAAATGGCGCTTTTGGCAGAACGCGCACGTGGATTTCTACCAAACGACGTGAAAAGCATGCCGATGCTGCTCTTTTTAGCACCCGCACATGGATTTGTGCTAAAACTCGTTTTAAGAATGCACATGCATCTTTTGGTAGATGCGGACGCACTTTTCTGCAAAACCACACGATATGCATGCAAATGGTGCTTTTGGCAGAACGCGCACGTGGATTTCTACGAAACGACGTGAAAAGCATGCCGATGCTGCTCTTTTTAGCACCGGCACATGGATTTGTGCTAAAACGCGTTTTAAGCATGCACATGCATCTTTTGGTAGACGCGGACGCACTTTTCTGCAAAACCACACGATATGCATGCAAATGGTGCTTTTGGCAGAACGCGCACGTGAATTTCTACCAAACGACGTGAAAAGCATGCCGATGCTGCTCTTTTTAGCACCGGCACATGGATTTGTGCCAAAACGCGTTTTAAGCATGCACATGCATCTTTTGGTAGACGCGGACGCTGTTTTCTGCAAAACCGCACGATATGCATGCAAATGGTGCTTTTGGCAGAACGCACACGTGGATTTCCACCAAACGACGTGAAAAGCATGCCGATGCTGCTCTTTTTAGCACCCCCACACGGATTTGTGCCTAAACGCGTTTTAAGCATGCACATGCATCTTTTGGTAGACGCGGTCGCAGTTTTCTGCAAAACCGCACGATATGCATGCAAATGGTGCTTTTGGCAGAACGCGCGCTTGGATTTCTACCAAACGACGTGAAAAGCATGCCGAAGCTGCTCTTTTTAGCACCCGCACATGGATTTGTGCCAAAACGCGTTTTAAGCATGCACCTGCATCTTTTGGTAGACGCGGACGCACTTTTCTGCAAAACCACACGATATGCATGCAAATGGGGCTTTTGGAAGAACGCGCACGTGGATTTCTACCAAACGACGTGAAAAGCATGCCGATGCTGCTCTTTTTAGCACCCGCAAATGGATTTGTGCCAAAACGCGTTTTAAGCATGCACATGCATCTTTTGGTAGACGCGGACGCAGTTTTCTGCAAAACCGCACGATATGCATGCAAATGGTGCTTTTGGCAGAACGCGCACGTGGATTTCTACCAAACGACGTGAAAAGCATGCCGATGCTGCTCTTTTTAGCACCCGCACATGGATTTGTGCAAAACGCGTTTTAAGCATGCACATGCATCTTTTGGTAGACGCGGACGCAGTTTTCGGCAAAACCACACGATATGCATGCAAATGGTGCTTTTGGCAGAACGCGCGCGTGGATTTCTACCAAACGACGTGAAAAGCATGCCAATGCTGCTCTTTTTAGCACCCGCACATGGATTTGTGCCAAAACGCGTGTTAAGCATGCACATGCATCTTTTGGTAGGCGCGGACGCAGTTTTTTGCAAAACCACACGATATGCATGCAAATGGTGCTTTTGGCAGAACGCGCACGTGGATTTCTACCAAACGACGTGAAAAGCATGCCGATGCTGCTCTTTTTAGCACCGGCACATGGATTTGTGCTAAAACGCGTTTTAAGCATGCACATGCATCTTTGGTAGACGCGGACGCACTTTTCTGCAAAACCACACGATATGCATGCAAATGGTGCTTTTGGCAGAATGCGCACGTGGATTTCTACCAAAGGACGTGAAAAGCATGCCGATGCTGCTCTTTTTAGCACCCGCAAATGGATTTGTGCAAAACGCGTTTTAAGCATGCACATGCATCTTTTGGTAGACGCGGACGCAGTTTTCTGCAAAACCGCACGATATGCATGCAAATGGTGCTTTTGGCAGAACGCGCACGTGGATTTCTACCAAACGACGTGAAAAGCATGCCGATGCTGCTCTTTTTAGCACCCGCACATGGATTTGTGCCAAAACGCGTTTTAAGCATGCACATGCATCTTTTGGTAGACGCGGACGCAGTTTTCGGCAAAACCACACGATATGCATGCAAATGGTGCTTTTGGCAGAACGCGCGCGTGGATTTCTACCAAACGACGTGAAAAGCATGCCAATGCTGCTCTTTTTAGCACCCGCACATGGATTTGTGCCAAAACGCGTGTTAAGCATGCACATGCATCTTTTGGTAGGCGCGGACGCAGTTTTTTGCAAAACCACACGATATGCATGCAAATGGTGCTTTTGGCAGAACGCGCACGTGGATTTCTACCAAACGACGTGAAAAGCATGCCGATGCTGCTCTTTTTAGCACCGGCACATGGATTTGTGCTGAAACGCGTTTTAAGGATGCACATGCATCTTTTGGTAGACGCGGACGCACTTTTCTGCAAAACCACACGATATGCATGCAAATGGTGCTTTTGGCAGAATGCGCACGTGGATTTCTACCAAAGGACGTGAAAAGCATGCCGATGCTGCTCTTTTTAGCACCGGCACATGGATTTGTGCCAAAACGCGTTTTAAGCATGCACATGCATCTTTTGGTAGACGCGGACGCAGGTTTCTTGCAAAACCGCACGATATGCATGCAAATGGTGCTTTTGGCAGAACGCGCACGTGGATTTCCACCAAACGACGTGAAAAGCATGCCGATGCTGCTGTTTTTAGCACCCGCACATGAATTTGTGCCAAACGCGTTTTAAGCATGCACATGCATCTTTTGGTAGACGCGGACGCAGTTTCTGCAAAACGACACGTTATGCATGCAAATGGTGCTTTTGGCAGAACGCGCTCGTGGATTTCTACCAAACGACGTGAAAAGCATGCCGATGCTGCTCTTTTTAGCACCCGCACATGGATTTGTGCCAATACGCGTTTTAAGCATGCACATGCATCTTTTGGTAGACGCGGACGCAGTTTTCGGCAAAACCACACGATATGCATGCAAATGGTGCTTTTGGCAGAACGCGCGCGTGGATTTCTACCAAACGACGTGAAAAGCATGCCGATGCTGCTCTTTTTAACACCCGCACATGGATTTGTGCCAAAACGCGTTTTAAGCATGCACATGCATCTTTTGGTAGACGCGGACGCAGTTTTCGGCAAAACCACACGATATGCATGCAAATGGTGCTTTTGGCAGAACGCGCACGTGGATTTCTACCAAACGACGTGAAAAGCATGCCGATGAGCTCTTTTTAGCACCCGCACATAGATTTGTGCCAAAACGCGTTTTAAGCATGCACATGCATCTTTTGGTAGACGCGGACGCAGTTTTCTGCAAAACCGCACGATATGCATGCAAATGGTGCTTTTGGCAGAACGCGCACGTGGATTTCTACCAAACGACGTGAAAAGCATGCCGATGCAGCTCTTTTTAGCACCCGCACATGGATTTGTGCCAAAACGCGTTTTAAGCATGCACATGCATCTTTTGGTAGACGCGGACGCAGTTTTCGGCAAAACCACACGATATGCATGCAAATGGTGCTTTTGGCAGAACGCGCACGTGGATTTCTACCAAACGACGTGAAAAGCATGCCGATGCTGCTCTTTATAGCACCGGCACATGGATTTGTGCTAAAACGCGTTTTAAGCATGCACATGCATCTTTTGGTAGACGCGGACGCAGTTTTCTGCAAAACCGCACGATATGCATGCAAATGGTGCTTTTGGCAGAACGCGCACGTGGATTTTCTACCAAACGACGTGAAAAGCATGCCGATGCTGCTCTTTTTAGCACCCGCACATGGATTTGTGCCAAAACGCGGTGTTAAGCATGCACATGCATCTTTTTGGTAGATGCGGACGCAGTTTTCTGCAAAACCACACGATATGCATGCAAATGGTGCTTTTGGCAGAACGCGCACGTGGATTTCTACCAAACGACGTGAAAAGCATGCCGATGCTGCTCTTTATAGCACCGGCACATGGATTTGTGCTAAAACGCGTTTTAAGCATGCACATGCATCTTTTGGTAGACGCGGACGCAGTTTTCTGCAAAACCGCACGATATGCATGCAAATGGTGCTTTTGGCAGAACGCGCACGTGGATTTCTACCAAACGACGTGAAAAGCATGCCGATGCTGCTCTTTTTAGCACCCGCACATGGATTTGTGCCAAAACGCGTTTTAAGCATGCACATGCATCTTTTGGTAGACGCGGACGCAGTTTTCGGCAAAACCACACGATATGCATGCATATGGTGCTTTTTGGCAGAACGCGCGCGTGGATTTCTACCAAACGACGTGAAAAGCATGCCGATGCTGCTCTTTTTAGCACCCGCACATGGATTTGTGCCAAAACGCGTTTTAAGCATGCACATGCATCTTTTGGTAGACGCGGACGCAGTTTTCTGCAAAACCGCACGATATGCATGCAAATGGTGCTTTTGGCAGAACGCGCACGTGGATTTCTACCAAACGACGTGAAAAGCATGCCGATGCTGCTCTTTTTAGCACCGCACATGGATTTGTGCCAAAACGCGTTTTAAGCATGCACATGCATCTTTTGGTAGACGCGGACGCAGTTTTCGGCAAAACCACACGATATGCATGCAAATGGTGCTTTTGTCAGAACGCGCGCGTGGATTTCTACCAAACGACGTGAAAAGCATGCCGATGCTGCTCTTTTTAGCACCCGCACATGGATTTGTGCCAAAACGCGTTTTAAGCATGCACATGCATCTTTTGGTAGACGCGGACGCAGTTTTCGGCAAAACCACACGATATGCATGCAAATGGTGCTTTTGGCAGAACGCGCGCGTGGATTTCTACCAAACGACGTGAAAAGCATGCCGATGCTGCTCTTTTTAGCACCCGCACATGGATTTGTGCCAAAACGCGTTTTAAGCATGCACATGCATCTTTGGTAGACGCGGACGCAGTTTTCGGCAAAACCACACGATATGCATGCAAATGGTGCTTTTGGCAGAACGCGCACGTGAATTTCTACGAAACGACGTGAAAATCATGCCGATGCTGCTCTTTTTAGCAACGGCACATGGATGTGTGCCTAAACGCGTTTTAGCATGCACATGCATCTTTTGGTAGACGCGGTCGCAGTTTTCTGCAAAACCGCACGATATGCATGCAAATGGTGCTTTTGGCAGAACGCGCACGTGGATTTCTACCAAACGACGTGAAAAGCATGCCGATGCTGCTCTTTTTAGCACCGGCACATGGATTTGTGCCAAAACGCGTTTTAAAGCATGCACATGCATCTTTTGGTAGACGCGGACGCAGTTTTCTGCAAACCACACGATATGCATGCAAATGGTGCTTTTGGCAGAACGCGCACGTGGATTTCTACCAAACGACGTGAAAAGCATGCCGATGCTGCTCTTTTTTAGCACCCGCACATGGATTTGTGCCAAAACGCGTTTTAAGCATGCACATGCATCTTTTGGTAGACGCGGACGCAGTTTTCGGCAAAACCACACGATATGCATGCAAATGGTGCTTTCTTGGCAGAACGCGCACGTGGATTTCTACCAAACGACGTGAAAAGCATGCCGATGCTGCTCTTTTTAGCACCGGCACATGGATTTGTGCCAAAACGCGTTTTAAGCATGCACATGCATCTTTTGGTAGACGCGGACGCAGTTTTCTGCAAAACCGCACGATATGCATGCAAATGGAGCTTTTGGCAGAACGCGCACGTGGATTTCTACCAAACGACGTGAAAAGCATGCCGATGCTGCTCTTTTTAGCACCCGCACATGGATTTGTGCCAAAACGCGTTTTAAGCATGGCACATGCATCTTTTGGTAGACGCGGACGCAGTTTTCGGCAAACCACACGATATGCATGCAAATGGTGCTTTTGGCAGAACGCGCGCGTGGATTTCTACCAAACGACGTGAAAAGCATGCCGACGCTGCTCTTTTTAGCACCCGCACATGGATTTGTGCCAAAACGCGTGTTAAGCATGCACATGCATCTTTTGGTAGACGCGGACGCTGTTTTCTGCAAAACCACACGATATGCATGCAAATGGTGCTTTGGCAGAACGCGCACGTGGATTTCTACCAAACGACGTGAAAAGCATGCGATGCTGCTCTTTTTAGCACCGCACATGGATTTGTGCCAAAACGCGTTTTAAGCATGCACATGCATCTTTTGGTAGACGCGGACGGCAGTTTTCTGCAAAACCACACGATATGCATGCAAATGGTGCTTTTGGCAGAACGCGCACGTGGATTTCTACCAAACGACGTGAAAAGCATGCCGATGCTGCTCTTTTTAGCACCCGCACATGGATTTGTGCCAAACGCGTTTTAGCATGCACATGCATCTTTTGGTAGACGCGGACGCAGTTTCGGCAAAACCACACGATACGATATGCATGCAAATGGTGCTTTTTGCAGAACGCGCACGTGGATTTCTACCAAACGACGTGAAAAGCATGCCGATGCTGCTCTTTTTAGCACCGGCACATGGATTTGTGCCAAAACGCGTTTTAAGCATGCACATGCATCTTTTGGTAGACGCGGACGCAGTTTTCTGCAAAACCGCACGATATGCATGCAAATGGAGCTTTTGGCAGAACGCGCGTTTGGATTTGTACCAAACGACGTGAAAAGCTTGCCGATGCTGCTCTTTTTAGCACCCGCACATGGATTTGTGCCAAAACGCGTTTTAAGCATGCACATGCATCTTTTGGTAGACGCGGACGCAGTTTTCGGCAAAACCACACGATATGCATGCAAATGGTGCTTTTGGCAGAACGCGCACGTGGATTTCTACCAAACGACGTGAAAAGCATGCCGATGCTGCTCTTTTTAGCACCGGCACATGGATTTGTGCCAAAACGCGTTTTAAGCATGCACATGCATCTTTTGGTAGACGCGGACGCAGTTTTCTGCAAAACCACACGATATGCATGCAAATGGTGCTTTTGGCAGAACGCGCACGTGCATTTCTACGAAACGACGTGAAAAGCATGCCGATGCTGCTCTTTTTAGCAACGGCACATGGATTTGTGCCAAAACGCGTTTTAAGCATGCACATGCATATTTTGGTAGACGCGGACGCAGTTTTCTGCAAAACCGCACGATATGCATGCAAATGGAGCTTTTGGCAGAACGCGCGTTTGGATTTGTACCAAACGACGTGAAAAGCATGCCGATGCTGCTCTTTTTAGCACCCGCACATGGATTTGTGCCAAAACGCGTTTTAAGCATGCACCTGCATCTTTTGGTAGACGCGGACGCAGTTTTCTGCAAAACCACACGATATGCATGCAAATGGCGCTTTTGGCAGAACGCGCATGTGGATTTCTACCAAACGACGTGAAAAGCATGCCGATGCTGCTCTTTTTAGCACCCGCACATGGATTTGTGCCAAAACGCGTTTTAAGCATGCACATGTTTCTTTTGGTAGACGCGGACGCTGTTTTCTGCAAAACCACACGATATACATGCAAATGGGGCTTTTGGCAGAACGCGCACGTGGATTTCTACCAAACGACGTGAAAAGCATGCCGATGCTGCTCTTTTTAGCACCCGCACATGGATTTGTGCCAAAACGCGTTTTAAGCCTGCACATGCATCTTTTGGTAGACGCGGACGCACTTTTCTGCAAAACCACACGATATGCATGCAAATGGTGCTTTTGGCAGAACGCGCACGTGGATTTCTACCAAACGACGTGAAAAGCATGCCGATGCTGCTCTTTTTAGCACCCGCACATGGATTTGTGACAAAACGCGTTTTAAGCATGCACATGCATCTTTTGGTAGACGCGGACGCAGTTTTCTGCAAAACCGCACGATATGCATGCAAATGGTGCTTTTGGCAGAACGCGCACGTGGATTTCCACCAAACGACGTGAAAAGCGTGCCGATGCCGCTCTTTTTAGCACCCGCACATGGATTTGTGCCAAAACGCGTTTTAAGCATGCACATGCATCTTTTGGTAGACGCGGACGCAGTTTTCGGCAAAACCACATGATATTCATGCAAATGGTGCTTTTGGCAGAACGTGCGCGTGGATTTCTACCAAACGACGTGAAAAGCATGCCGATGCTGCTCTTTTTAGCACCCGCACATGGATTTGTGCCAAAACGCGTTTTAAGCATGCACATGCATCTTTTGGTAGACGCGGACGCAGTTTTCTGCAAAACCACACGATATGCATGCAAATGGCGCTTTTGGCAGAACGCGCATGTGGATTTCTACCAAACGACGTGAAAAGCATGCCGATGCTGCTCTTTTTAGCACCCGCACATGGATTTGTGCCAAAACGCGTTTTAAGCATGCACATGTTTCTTTTGGTAGACGCGGACGCTGTTTTCTGCAAAACCACACGATATACATGCAAATGGGGCTTTTGGCAGAACGCGCACGTGGATTTCTACCAAACGACGTGAAAAGCATGCCGATGCTGCTCTTTTTAGCACCCGCACATGGATTTGTGCCAAAACGCGTTTTAAGCCTGCACATGCATCTTTTGGTAGACGCGGACGCACTTTTCTGCAAAACCACACGATATGCATGCAAATGGTGCTTTTGGCAGAACGCGCACGTGGATTTCTACCAAACGACGTGAAAAGCATGCCGATGCTGCTCTTTTTAGCACCCGCACATGGATTTGTGACAAAACGCGTTTTAAGCATGCACATGCATCTTTTGGTAGACGCGGACGCAGTTTTCTGCAAAACCGCACGATATGCATGCAAATGGTGCTTTTGGCAGAACGCGCACGTGGATTTCCACCAAACGACGTGAAAAGCGTGCCGATGCCGCTCTTTTTAGCACCCGCACATGGATTTGTGCCAAAACGCGTTTTAAGCATGCACATGCATCTTTTGGTAGACGCGGACGCAGTTTTCGGCAAAACCACACGATATTCATGCAAATGGTGCTTTTGGCAGAACGTGCGCGTGGATTTCTACCAAACGACGTGAAAAGCATGCCGATGCTGCTCTTTTTAGCACCCGCACATGGATTTGTGCCAAAACGCGTTTTAAGCATGCACATGCATCTTTTGGTAGACGCGGACGCAGTTTTCGGCAAAACCACACGATATGCATGCAAATGGTGCTTTTGGCAGAACGCGCACGTGGATTTCTACCAAACGACGTGAAAAGCATGCCGATGCTGCTCTTTTTAGCACCGGCAGATGGATTTGTGCCAAAACGCGTTTTAATCATGCACATGCATCTTTTGGTAGACGCGGACGCAGTTTTCTGCAAAACCACACGATATGCATGCAAATGGTGCTTTTGGCAGAACGCGCACGTGGATTTCTACGAAACGACGTGAAAAGCATGCCGATGCTGCTCTTTTTAGCACCCGCACATGGATTTGTGACAAAACGCGTTTTAAGCATGCACATGCATCTTTTGGTAGACGCGGACGCAGTTTTCTGCAAGACCGCACGATATGCATGCAAATGGTGCTTTTGGCAGAACGCGCACGTGGATTTCTACCAAACGACGTGAAAAGCATGCCGATGCTGCTCTTTTTAGCACCCGCACATGGATTTGTGCCAAAACGCGTTTTAAGCATGCACATGTTTCTTTTGGTAGACGCGGACGCTGTTTTCTGCAAAACCACACGATATACATGCAAATGGTGCTTTTGGCAGAACGCGCACGTGGATTTCTACCAAACGACGTGAAAAGCATGCCGATGCTGCTCTTTTTAGCACCCGCACATGGATTTGTGCCAAAACGCGTTTTAAGCCTGCACATGCATCTTTTGGTAGACGCGGACGCACTTTTCTGCAAAACCACACGATATGCATGCAAATGGTGCTTTTGGCAGAACGCGCACGTGGATTTCTACCAAACGACGTGAAAAGCATGCCGATGCTGCTCTTTTTAGCACCCGCACATGGATTTGTGACAAAACGCGTTTTAAGCATGCACATGCATCTTTTGGTAGACGCGGACGCAGTTTTCTGCAAAACCGCACGATATGCATGCAAATGGTGCTTTTGGCAGAACGCGCACGTGGATTTCTACCAAACGACGTGAAAAGCATGCCGATGCTGCTCTTTTTAGCACGCGCACATGGATTTGTGCCAAAACGCGTTTTAAGCATGCACATGCATCTTTTGGTAGACGCGGACGCAGTTTTCGGCAAAACCACACGATATGCATGCAAATGGTGCTTTTGGCAGAACGCGCGCGTGGATTTCTACCAAACGACGTGAAAAGCATGCCGATGCTGCTCTTTTTAGCACCCGCACATGGATTTGTGCCAAAACGCGTGTTAAGCATGCACATGCATCTTTTGGTAGACGCGGACGCAGTTTTCTGCAAAACCACACGATATGCATGCAAATGGTGCTTTTGGCAGAACGCGCACGTGGATTTCTACCAAACGACGTGAAAAGCATGCCGATGCTGCTCTTTTTAGCACCGGCACATGGATTTGTGCTAAAACGCGTTTTAAGCATGCACATGCATCTTTTGGTAGACGCGGTAGCACTTTTCTGCAAAACCACACGATATGCATGCAAATGGTGCTTTTGGCAGAACGCGCACGTGGATTTCTACCAAACGACGTGAAAAGCATGCCGATGCTGCTCTTTTTAGCACCGGCACATGGATTTGTGCCAAAACGCGTTTTAAGCATGCACATGCATCTTTTGGTAGACGCGGACGCAGTTTTCTGCAAAACCGCACGATATGCATGCAAATGGTGCTTTTGGCAGAACGCGCACGTGGATTTCCACCAAACGACGTGAAAAGCGTGCCGATGCTGCTCTTTTTAGCACCCGCACATGGATTTGTGCCAAAACGCGTTTTAAGCATGCACATGCATCTTTTGGTAGACGCGGACGCAGTTTTCGGCAAAACCACACGATATTCATGCAAATGGTGCTTTTGGCAGAACGTGCGCGTGGATTTCTACCAAACGACGTGAAAAGCATGCCGATGCTGCTCTTTTTAGCACCCGCACATGGATTTGTGCCAAAACGCGTTTTAAGCATGCACATGCATCTTTTGGTAGACGCGGACGCAGTTTTCGGCAAAACCACACGATATGCATGCAAATGGTGCTTTTGGCAGAACGCGCACGTGGATTTCTACCAAACGACGTGAAAAGCATGCCGATGCTGCTCTTTTTAGCACCGGCACATGGATTTGTGCCAAAACGCGTTTTAAGCATGCACATGCATCTTTTGGTAGACGCGGACGCAGTTTTCTGCAAAACCGCACGATATGCATGCAAATGGTGCTTTTGGCAGAACGCGCACGTGGATTTCCACCAAACGACGTGAAAAGCGTGCCGATGCTGCTCTTTTTAGCACCCGCACATGGATTTGTGCCAAAACGCGTTTTAAGCATGCACATGCATCTTTTGGTAGACGCGGACGCAGTTTTCGGCAAAACCACACGATATTCATGCAAATGGTGCTTTTGGCAGAACGTGCGCGTGGATTTCTACCAAACGACGTGAAAAGCATGCCGATGCTGCTCTTTTTAGCACCCGCACATGGATTTGTGCCAAAACGCGTTTTAAGCATGCACATGCATCTTTTGGTAGACGCGGACGCAGTTTTCTGCAAAACCACACGATATGCATGCAAATGGTGCTTTTGGCAGAACGCGCACGTGGATTTCTACCAAACGACGTGAAAAGCATGCCGATGCTGCTCTTTTTAGCACCCGCACATGGATTTGTGCCAAAACGCGTTTTAAGCATGCACATGCATCTTTTGGTAGACGCGGACGCAGTTTTCGGCAAAACCACACGATATGCATGCAAATGGTGCTTTTGGCAGAACGCGCACGTGGATTTCTACCAAACGACGTGAAAAGCATGCCGATGCTGCTCTTTTTAGCACCGGCACATGGATTTGTGCCAAAACGCGTTTTAAGCATGCACATGCATCTTTTGGTAGACGCGGACGCAGTTTTCGGCAAAACCGCACGATATGCATGCAAATGGTGCTTTTGGCAGAACGCGCACGTGGATTTCCACCAAACGACGCGAAAAGCATGCCGATGCTGCTCTTTTTCGCACCCGCACATGGATTTGTGCCAAAACGCGTTTTAAGCATGCACATGCATCTTTTGGTAGACGCGGACGCAGTTTTCTGCAAAACCGCACGATATGCATGCAAATGGTGCTTTTGGCAGAACGCGCACGTGGATTTCTACCAAACGACGTGAAAAGCATGCCGATGCTGCTCTTTTTAGCACCTGCACATGGATTTGTACCAAAACGCGTTTTAAGCATGCACATGCATCTTTTGGTAGACGCGGACGCAGTTTTCGGCAAAACCACACGATATGCATGCAAATGGTGCTTTTGGCAGAACGCGCGCGTGGATTTCTACCAAACGACGTGAAAAGCATGCCGATGCTGCTCTCTTTAGCACCCGCACATGGATTTGTGCCAAAACGCGTTTTAAGCATGCACATGCATCTTTTGGTAGACGCGGACGCAGTTTTCGGCAAAACCACACGATATGCATGCAAATGGTGCTTTTGGCAGAACGCGCGCGTGGATTTCTACCAAACGACGTGAAAAGCATGCCGATGCTGCTCTTTTTAGCACCCGCACACGGATTTGAGCCAAAACGCGTTTTAAGCATGCACATGCATCTTTTGGTAGACGCGGACGCAGTTTTCTGCAAAACCACACGATATGCATGCAAATGGTGCTTTTGGCAGAACGCGCACGTGGATTTCTACCAAACGACGTGAAAAGCATGCCGATGCTGCTCTTTTTAGCACCCGCACATGGATTTGTGCCAAAACGCGTTTTAAGCATGCACATGCATCTTTTGGTAGACGCGGACGCAGTTTTCGGCAAAACCACACGATATGCATGCAAATGGTGCTTTTGGCAGAACGCGCGCGTGGATTTCTACCAAACGACGTGAAAAGCATGCCGATGCTGCTCTTTTTAGCACCCGCACATGGATTTGTGCCAAAACGCGTGTTAAGCATGCACATGCATCTTTTGGTAGACGCGGACGCAGTTTTCTGCAAAACCACACGATATGCATGCAAATGGTGCTTTTGGCAGAACGCGCACGTGGATTTCTACCAAACGACGTGAAAAGCATGCCGATGCTGCTCTTTTTAGCACCCGCACATGGATTTGTGCCAAAACGCGTTTTAAGCATGCACATGCATCTTTTGGTAGACGCGGACGCAGTTTTCGGCAAAACCACACGATATGCATGCAAATGGTGCTTTTGGCAGAACGCGCGCGTGGATTTCTACCAAACGACGTGAAAAGCATGCCGATGCTGCTCTTTTTAGCACCCGCACATGGATTTGTGCCAAAACGCGTTTTAAGCATGCACACGCATCTTTTGGTAGACGCGGACGCAGTTTTCGGCAAAACCACACGATATGCATGCAAATGGTGCTTTTGGCAGAACGCGCACGTGGATTTCTACCAAGCGACGTGAAAAGCATGCCGATGCTGCTCTTTTTAGCACCCGCACATGGATTTGTGCCAAAACGCGTTTTAAGCATGCACACGCATCTTTTGGTAGACGCGGACGCAGTTTTCGGCAAAACCACACGATATGCATGCAAATGGTGCTTTTGGCAGAACGCGCGCGTGGATTTCTACCAAACGACGTGAAAAGCATGCCGATGCTGCTCTTTTTAGCACCGGCACATGGATTTGTGCTAAAACGCGTTTTAAGCATGAACATGCATCTTTTGGTAGACGCGGACGCACTTTTCTGCAAAACCACACGATATGCATGCAAATGGTGCTTTTGGCAGAACGCGCACGTGGATTTCTACGAAACGACGTGAAAAGCATGCCGATGCTGCTCTTTTTAGCATCGGCACATGGATTTGTGCTAAAACGCGTTTTAAGCATGAACATGCATCTTTTGGTAGACGCGGACGCACTTTTCTGCAAAACCACACGATATGCATGCAAATGGTGCTTTTGGCAGAACGCGCACGTGGATTTCTACGAAACGACGTGAAAAGCATGCCGATGCTGCTCTTTTTAGCACCGGCACATGGATTTGTGCTAAAACGCGTTTTAAGCATGAACATGCATCTTTTGGTAGACGCGGACGCACTTTTCTGCAAAACCACACGATATGCATGCAAATGGTGCTTTTGGCAGAACGCGCACGTGGATTTCTACGAAACGACGTGAAAAGCATGCCGATGCTGCTCTTTTTAGCATCGGCACATGGATTTGTGCCAAAACGCGTTTTAAGCCTGCACATGCATCTTTTCGTAGACGCGGACGCACTTTTCTGCAAAACCACACGATATGCATGCAAATGGTGCTTTTGGCAGAACGCGCACGTGGATTTCTACCAAACGACGTGAAAAGCATGCCGATGCTGCTCTTTTTAGCACCCGCACATGGATTTGTGCCAAAACGCGTTTTAAGCATGCACATGCATCTTTTGGTAGACGCGGACGCAGTTTTCTGCAAAACCGCACGATATGCATGCAAATGGTGCTTTTGGCAGAACGCGCACGTGGATTTCTACCAAACGACGTGAAAAGCATGCCGATGCTGCTCTTTTGAGCACCCGCACATGGATTTGTGCCAAAACGCGTCTTAAGCATGCACATGCATCTTTTGGTAGACGCGGACGCAGTTTTCTGCAAAACCGCACGATATGCATGCAAATGGTGCTTTTGGCAGAACGCGCACGTGGATTTCCACCAAACGACGTAAAAAGCGTGCCGATGCTGCTCTTTTTAGCACCCGCACATGGATTTGTGCCAAAACGCGTTTTAAGCATGCACATGCATCTTTTGGTAGACGCGGACGCAGTTTTCGGCAAAACCACACGATATTCATGCAAATGGTGCTTTTCGCAGAACGTGCGCGTGGATTTCTACCAAACGACGTGAAAAGCATGCCGATGCTGCTCTTTTTAGCACCCGCACATGGATTTGTGCCAAAACGCGTTTTAAGCATGCACATGCATCTTTTGGTAGACGCGGACGCAGTTTTCTGCAAAACCGCACGATATGCATGCAAATGGTGCTTTTGGCAGAACGCGCGCGTGGATTTCTACCAAACGACGTGAATAGCATGCCGATGCTGCTCTTTTTAGCACCCGCACATGGATTTGTGCCAAAACGCGATTTAAGCATGCACATGCATCTTTTGGTAGACGCGGACGCAGTTTTCTGCAAAACCACACGATATGCATGCAAATGGTGCTTTTGGCAGAACGCGCATGTGGATTTCTACCAAACGACGTGAAAAGCATGCCGATGCTGCTCTTTTTAGCACCCGCACATGGATTTGTGCCAAAACGCGTTTTAAGCATGCACATGAATCTTTTGGTAGACGCAGACGCAGTTTTCGGCAAAACCACACGATATGCATGCAAATGGTGCTTTTGGCCGAACGCGCGCGTAGATTTCTACCAAAGGACGTGAAACGCATGCCGATCCTGCTCTTTTTAGGACCAGCACATGGATTTGTGCCAAAACGCGTGTTAAGCATGCACATGCATCTTTTGGTAGACGCGGACGCACTTTTCTGCAAGACCACACGATATGCATGCAAATGGTGCTTTTGGCAGAACGCGCACGTGGACTTCTACCAAACGACGTGAAAAGCATGCCGATGCTGCTCTTTTTAGCACCGGCACATGGATTTGTGCTAAAACGCGTTTTAAGCATGCACATGCATCTTTTGGTAGACGCGGACGCACTTTTCTGCAAAACCACACGATATGCATGCAAATGGTGCTTTTGGCAGAACGCGCACGTGGATTTCTACGAAACGACGTGAAAAGCATGCCGATGCTGCTCTTTTTAGCAACGGCACATGGATTTGTGCCAAAACGCGTTTTAAGCATGCACATGCATCTTTTGGTAGACGCGGACGCAGTTTTCTGCAAAACCGCACGATATGCATGCAAATGGTGCTTTTGGCAGAACGCGCACGTGGATTTCTACCAAACGACGTGAAAAGCATGCCGATGCTGCTCTTTTGAGCACCCGCACATGGATTTGTGCCAAAACGGGTTTTAAGCATGCACATGCATCTTTTGGTAGACGCGGACGCAGTTTTCGGCAAAACCACACGATATGCATGCAAATGGTGCTTTTGGCAGAACGCGCGCGTGGATTTCTACCAAACGACGTGAAAAGCATGCCGATGCTGCTCTTTTTAGCACCCGCACATGGATTTGTGCCAAAACGCGTGTTAAGCATGCACATGCATCTTTTGGTAGACGCGGACGCAGTTTTCTGCAAAACAACACGATATGCATGCAAATGGTGCTTTTGGCAGAACGCGCACGTGGATTTCTACCAAACGACGTGAAAAGCATGCCGATGCTGCTCTTTTTAGCACCGGCACATGGATTTGTGCTAAAAAGCGTTTTAAGCATGCACATGCATCTTTTGGTAGACGCGGACGCACTTTTCTGCAAAACCACACGATATGCATGCAAATGGTGCTTTTGGCAGAACGCGCACGTGGATTTCCACCAAACGACGTGAAAAGCATGCCGATGCTGCTCTTTTTCGCACCCGCACATGGATTTGTGCCAAAACGCGTTTTAAGCATGCACATGCATCTTTGGTAGACGCGGACGCAGTTTTCTGCAAAACCGCACGATATGCATGCAAATGGTGCTTTTGGCAGAACGCGCGCGTGGATTTCTACCAAACGACGTGAAAAGCATGCCGATGCTGCTCTTTTTAGCACCCGCACATGGATTTGTGCCAAAACGCGTTTTAAGCATGCACATCCCTATTGAAAATCCCAGCATTGCCCATCATGAATTTTATGCTGGGCATGATGTAAAATGTGCTGGGCATGATGGAAAACTTGGTGGTGATGGTGGAATTCATCGTGGGTATAATGGGTGGATGGTGGGTACAGTGGTAGATGGTGGGATGTATTGGTGGGATACATACTGGGTGACTTGTCTCAATGGTGGGCGGGCTGGGTGAATGGTGGGTGTAGTGGGTGGATGGTGGGATGACTACTGGGTGACCTGTGTAAATGGTGGGTGAATGCTGGGCGTGCTGGGAGGATGGTGGGTACATACTGGGTGAACTGTGGGAATGGTGGGTGAATGATGGATGTGCTGGGTGAATACTGCTTGTACGTACTGGGTCAAATGTAAATGGTGGGTAAATGGTGTGCATGCTGGGTGAATGGTGGGTGTACTCGGTGGTTCGTGAAACACATAGTGAAGAAAAATTTTGCTTTATAGCACGATTTCTACAGCTTGATTGCTATGATATTTCAACCCCACTAGAGGCATTTTACTGTCAAGCAGGAACAGGACACTTATTGAAGAAGGCAAAGAAGACAAAATTAGTCACAATGTGACGTCATGTCCCACTTTAAAAACACAACCTGATCAATATTTAATTTAAAATTGAGAGACCTCTTTAAGGAAAATGTAAATTTCTTAGTACAAAAAAAAGTATAAAAAAATATTTTCTCAACAGGGATTCGAACTTGGGACCGAAGGATCACGAGCCTAGCATCTTACCACTGCACCACGGCGCTCTTATGTCTCACCGTACATTTTGGCTGTGTCAACAGTAAAAACCACTGTCTCCGTTGCTGTTTACATTTGTATTTTAAAAGCCAAGATGTGGGTTCCCTCCCCCGCGTCAGCTGCCACATCTCTAGAAGAGCACAAGTGTTGTTACGATCGACAGGTAGTACATCGTGGAGTGATAGAACATTGATTTTGCTGTACGATATGCATATTGAATAAGAAATTCAGAAATAGACAACAGCGACCGGGGACATTGTTAGGGTTGTTACTGCTAATTTCGACAGTTGTCTCTCGCTCTTTACACTTTTGAGCGCGCACATAATTCGTGTGCTCAACGCAAAATAGCTGCATAAACACTCGTGGATGAGTCTTCATTCTGACAGCATACTGGCTTCTCACGGCAGCGCTGTACCAGATTAATGAGACCCGAGCGAGACAAGTTTTCACGCAACTTTGTGGAACAACCGAAAACTTTTTTTCCGCTTCGCATAAGCTTCTGCAATAATTCTGGGAAATTAACTAATGTGACAGTGTAACCGCACATGTAAGTCCACAGGCTTGTGTGCCACATCTTACCAAATAAAACAAAACGGATACGCAGCCATTCCCGCAGATGGTATGATTTTGATCAGCGGCCGATTTTGAGGAGGCGGGTAGGTGCCGCGTCGTCACGGCACAATTATAACAATTGGCCACGTCAACTTTAATACCGGTGTCGGTGCTATCAGCATTGGCGGCTTGAGAGAAGCACGGTTGAATACCGCGCAAGAGAAAAGTACAGTGCACACCACCGATGCGAAACTGACAAACAATTTTAAAGGGCAGCGACGGAAAGCGCTTCTGTTGCGACTTCAGAACTCTTGGCCGTCGCGACCGGATGTTTCTGTTGCGACGTCAGAATTGCTGTCGTAATGTCAGAGTCGCTGTCATGATAGAAAGTTGTTGTTCCGACTTCAGAACTCTTGTTGTCGCGACAGAACGTTTCTGTTGCGACTTCAGAGATCTTGGCCTTCGCGACAGGATGCTTCTGTTGCGACATCAGAATTTCTGTCGTAACGTCAGGAATGTCTGTCAACTACGGAAACGTGAGGAACTTCTGTCGTACAACAGAAATTTCGCTAGTTGCGACATGAATTCCTGCTGTCTTCTTCAACTGGGGTACCTTGTGGATTCTATCGCAGACGCAAGTAAATCACAAAGCTAATGAAGAAACACTGAATAAAACCGTGCATAAGCAGCCGCGTCTATTCGCTGGAATGCACGGTAGCACTTGGCTGCGAACATATTGTACACCGCCGCACATTTCTGGCACCACCACATAGGACACATTCACGCGGCAGAGACATGCGGTTTTTTCCAGGAATATTCGTGCGCCGCACGATAAATACAGAAGGCATGCACGACAGGAGCGCAATACGCACACATTCACCACACCAAAACGAAAGCAATGCGGATGACACGGGTGTAACCCGCGCCACACGAGCGATTAATTCTCGTAGATTTGATGCTTTCTGACTGAATAAGTTACAACGCGCACGGAAATATCGCACAATGGACGTGTACCTCCGAGATCATGTCAACAATTTCTATTGCTACAGTAGAGGGTGACGAAAGCAACAAGTCGTTTAAAACGAAGTGACGGCGCAGGTTGCACGGGCAGTAGCGCAAGGCGTCGTGGGTGGGCATGGATGGGCTTCAAAACAGCTGAAAGTAGGCGGCAAACTTTCCGGAAGGGAGCAATGGGAGACTTGGCTCGCCAGCCTCGACCAGGCACGGCGGACCGCACAAGCCAGTGGAGTTCTGGGCTAGGGGCTCCACCCCCTCACTTTTCACACCTTTTTTTTTTCTTGTTTACTAAACCTTTTTATATATATTTCTTCAAATTACAGCCCAGAGAAGGCTTCCTAAGAATGGCATACGCGAATCTCGAAGGCCATCTTTTTACTGCCCGCATGCGACGGAAGCTCCTGGAAATCGAAAACACGTCATAGAATTTCTTTCTGCGCTAAAGTATAGCGGATAATATAAACTGTGCGATGGTTGTTTATGTATTGCAACATCTATATGCAGTTGGGCGCAACAAGGCACAAAGCGAGTGTGTGCTGGTTATTATTTTAGTCATAGCGGAGGCCAACCAAACTCCCAATTTCACAGGTGGCGCCACCCACCACCCCGTTTCAAGGTGGTTGCTCATAGTATCCATCCACCAATCTTGTTCTCTTGTTTACATGTGCTGTCGGTCGTACGAGTTGCTACGATGTGTTTGTTTGATCGTGTTTTTGCGTTTGCTGTAATGAATTGTGACATAGTTCGCGTGCAGAAAAGTGCCAGAAGATAGCTTGTGTCTCGCTGCAAACTCGCGGTATGCGTGGTGCACCAGGCAAACGTGGACCAACGATTTTCATGCCATGGAGTGCGTTCCCTTTGTCCGTGGTGGTTGTGGAGAGTTCGGTGGGCGCCGCAAAGAAATGATGCGCATTATTAGCGTTCCGCAGGTCGTCCACTACGCAACTGCATGTATGCGGGAATAACTTTGCAGCTCCGGCAACTTGGAGGGCGCTTTTCGACCGCATCGTACCATTTAAAAGGTGAGTACACGCATGCTGTGCTTGCTTCTCGTGTGTGCCTAGAGTGCCTTGCGAGCGTAAGAAATCGAACTCCCGCGACGACATTGACTGTGCCGATGCTTGCTGAGCGTTGGTTGACATAATTTGCTTGCGCAAGCTTATTGGCTTAATGCTAAATTGAAAGTCTTGGTGAGCGCTTCCTTCCGGTGAGAGGGATTAGGTTCGGCAACAGTCCTCATTTGCGCGAGCTGCCACTTTTCTGCTAAAGTTGGATAATAAAGACTCATCTGCCTCTTTACCTATTCTTACTGCAATGACGTTTCCTCTCTTACTTATGCTTCGAGGTTGAAAATAATGTCTGTTTACGCGGTTGTCGGTTTGTGAGCAGTTATTGGGAAAAAGTATAAACACCATGCAAGTGATCTTGCGCGCGACAGCGACGCGATGTAGATTCTTGTCGCGCTCGCTCGTTCCCTACAAGTCGTACCCCATGCGAGCGGTCTTGCGCGCGACAGAGACGCGATGTAGATGGGTGTCGCGCTAGCTCGTTCCGTACAAGTCGTACCCTATGCGAGCGACGACATTGAGAGCCGTCTCCCCGGTGTTGCCGGTATGAGGGCAGCAAATACGCGCCAAAAGTGTGCTTTATTAATTTAGTTTGCTGTGTTTTACTCAAAGGAGCAGCGTAAAACATTTCTTTCAAGTCTTGCAGTAGGTTCTTAACCTTGCACGTATCAAAATAGTCGTTTGCTTGTTCCGTGCAACAAGCGGTAGTACTCGACTGATGTACAATTCCGGCTTCGCGCTATTGTCTGTTCGCTCATAGCACTTCTGGGCGACGAGCGACGAATTCTAGATTTCCAGAACCAGGCGACAAAGAACGAGCGATATGTTCGCGCGACGGCCCGTTTTCTCGCTCATAGCCGTCGCGCACAAAATCTCCCTCATAGGGTTCGGGCAAAAAAATTTAAGCAATTACGGCTTGCTACTACTACAGCTTACGTTTTGAGACAAGGTGTTTTGACATAACTTTGACATAACTAGAGATGACAAGGGAAAGTTGCTTAACTGATAGAAAAAAAAATGAATTGTTACGTAAACAAACATTTGTTTGTAATGTACTGTAGCTGTAGGTCTTAAAAATTTTATTGTCATGAAGAGGTCCCTATTATCACAATATTCATCAGTAACTTTGACCTTGTGCTCTGTTCCCACCCTGCAGTGGTGCAAACATTGTTTTTGTGACTTTTTCTGTGCTCCTTGCATGTGTTCACAATGACTTCTTTAAAGTGCCACTGCTATAAGTTAACACAGAACCTATCTTGCAGGGGCAAGGCCATGACCAACAACAGTGTCCACGTCAGGGAGGAGCTATGGCTGCAGCAGCACTGTGTGTAATCGGATGGTCTGGTCAGGTATGACTGAAGTGTATGTGTTTGCAAAAGTAGGATCTCGGTATCATTCGTCAATAAGTTTATGGACATATTACTCAGCAGTGCTTACTAAATAGGCTAAATATCTGCTCAACTTTATTCAACTTGCTGCTTATTTGTGTCTGTAGACATTATGTACACATTACCTTGTTCACTTTAAAACTAGACCTAACATGTCTTGAGGTTTATTTTTTCTTGCATCAATCACTTGGCTGCACGTTACATTTTATTTTGCTTAGTACACATTATATCTACCTCTTGTTATTTTGTTTTATTGATTTGAAACTTTCCTGTGTTACACCTTTTATATCCACTTTTTTTTTCGTTTAGTTCACACGCTTGTGCAGTTTCTGCACACGTAAGGATTAAAAGTGTAATGGGCCAAATATGTCACAGGTTTAAGCATGCAGCATGCTTACCATTGTTTAACATTGGTATTACAATTATTGTGAGGTTTACTTGCACGAACAAGACTAATTGAAAAAAGTTGGACAAGACAGTGCACTAGACTTCAACTTACAAGCTTTATTCAGAAAACACGCAATGAGGCCCCACCTTATGCTCAAAAATATCTGCAGACAGATGCATAAATAAATGTTCCACATGGGAGGAAACCAAATGCGCAACAAAGCCAATACTGCCCACAACAAACCATTACAAAGCATTCAGCAGGTTCTTCTCAAGGTACAACAAACACTCCTTTATCAGTGAGTTCCAGTGAAGGAGTGCTTACACATTCATCATCAGCCTTTGAAATGCCATACACCAAATATTTCCTTATCTAACTGCCTGCCAAACCGTCTGAGCACTTGCTTGTTTTGAAAACACAGGTAGCATTTACGAGCACATCTTCGGCAGAGGTCAGCCAAATGGGCAGTGCCTGCTAGAGTGTTTACAGCGTTCCGGTACTCCCTAAGCCTCTCATTCAAGAACCTGCCCTTTTGTCCAATACAGCACTTTCTACAGGGAAGTGAAATCTTGTATACCAACCCCACATTGCAGTTAAAAAAGTGGGTGACATGCTCCTTAGTGCATGTACCCTGATTCCCGGCGTTGCTTACCAACCTGCACATTCTTGCGAGCTCTAGTGGCGCTGAAGAAAACACCTACACTGCACTGGTTTGTCACATTGTTTAGGTGATGGGACACCCCATGTACAGATGGCACAGCCACAGGGCGCCCACTGGCACGTGCGTTATTGCACCGAGCAGCTGCCAAATCTGTTTTTACCTCTTTAATGAAGCTCCCAGTAGTTGACACCAAAGTGTTATCGAGATACCCGGCCCTACATAAATGGCTCGCTTGTTGCTGAGCGCTGCAGGAAACCTGGTGCACAAGATTTAACCAGAACAGCTCTCGGGCAGCTAGGAGCTATGCATCCTTTAACATGGAGTATGCCAAACGGTAGTCGAGCAAGGGCTTCGTTTTCCGAAGAGAGTATATATAATAAGGAAAGTATGATTTAAAATTATACGAATATCGAATGATTGCAGGTGATCATCTTCTGGCAACTCATGTGTGAACTTGAGTCCTACTGAACACTGTTCGAAAACACCCACAATGTTTTTAACAGCAAAGCCAGCACAACAAGAAAGTCATTAGCACTACCACATTGCCCACTGGACGTGCAGTAACGCATGTCCCAGTGGTAGCCGTGCAGCTCTGCCATACATACACAGGGTGTCCCACCGCCTAGAAGAAAGGTGGCGAACAAGTTTGGTGTAGGCATATTTCGGCACCGCTAATGCTCACAAGAATATGCAAGTTGGTAAACATTGCCGGGCGTCAAAGTACATGCACTAAGGAGCATGTCACCTGCTTTGTTAACTGAAATGTAGTGGTGGTATGCTACATTGCACTTCCCTGCGGAAAGTGGTATATTGAACAAACAGGTGCCTGAATGAGTGGCTTGGGGAGTACCGGAATGCTGTAAATGCTCTCACAGGCGCTGGCTACTTGGCTGATCACTGTTAAAGTACCCATAAGTGCTCCCCATGTTTTCATAGCACACAAGTGCTCAGTCAGTTTGCCAGGCAGTTATATAGGGAAATGTTTGAGGTGTTTTGCATTTCGAAAGCTGCTGATGAATGCATAAGCACTCCATCACTGGTACCAGCTAATAAATAAGTGTTGTGTCTTCAGAAAAATCTGGTGAATGCTTTGTAATGGCTTCTTGTGGATGCTTATCAGCTTCTATGTGCAGTTCGTTATCCCCTATGTGGCACATTCGTTTATGCATCTGTCTCCACATTAACTGAGCATGCGGTGGCCTGTTTGCATGTTTCTTCTGAATAAAGCTTGTCAGTTGAAGTCTACCGCTTTGGCTAGTCCGACCTTTATTCCGTACGCCTTGTTTGTGCTAGTAACTATGTCACAGGAGCTGTGTCAACGCCAACTAGCCTAACCTTCTCCATTTTTTCACAATTATTTCTCAAGTTCCCAGAACAATAGACACGAGCTTGAATTTATTTAAATGGTAAATGAAGGCCAGTATTCACTGTGCTGTAAGTACTACAGCAGTGAAGAGTTTTCTAGTAAGCTTGCTTTCTTTCTCTACATTTATTTATATTCTTCTTAAGCTATACCCATTCATGCAAGTAGGCATTGTGGCAGAGTCTGTGTCCAGTTGCATCGTTTTCGACTTTGTCTATACTGCATAGACCACATAGTTGGTACATAGTTCAGTCTATTGATGCACTATCTATAAATAAGCATGCAGTTTTGCACATGCAAGATTGCCTGCTCGCTATTGCTAAAGCATTTGCTAGTTATTGCTATGTTGCTCATCAAGTGAACTTGATTTCAACAGCACCACACAGAACATCTGTTTGGCAGTGGTGTAATTTTAATAGTGACTATCAGCCAACAAGCTCTAAGTCTACAGCGGTCCAGAAATAATTCTATTACTTTGGGTCTCTCCACATATTTGGTTAGCACAGTGGGCAGTTTTCTATTTATTCTGCTTGGTGCTGTTCACGTGAGAATATTTTCAACTAGCAAGTACAAAGTGTAATGCTGTCAAAAGCCTTTGATTACTGGGCAAATGAATTGAAAGCATGGTACGTAATGCAAAAAGTATTTTTCACAAAATACTAGTGTCAAGAACAAGCATCATATGCACTGCAACTCATGGTTTTATGTTGGTATGCAGGTATCTCAAGCTAAGGGTGCTTGTGCATGTATTTTCCACATATTAGCTAATGCTTTAGCTACATGAAACTGTCTATGTTCTGGCTGCTGAAGTCAAATTTGTGGTTGATGAACCTGCTTGTTTTTGCTGTGCACTTACATTTCTGTTGTTTCTTAAGGGTTGTAGCCATGTGACAACTGATGTATTGCAGCAATGTCAAAGGTAGCTTCCACCCATTATTGCTACAGTGTGCCAACAGACACCTGTCGCCGTATTGGTGCATTTTCTGAGAACCAGCCGTATCCTCTAGGTGAAATTTGTAGTGTCGTTTTGAGTTTGCCAGTCAGTTCATATAACTTGAGGACAAAATTTACACAGTGAAGGAAGGGAGACCATACAACATGACCAGTGATAACGACTGACAATTTTGATAGAAGGAATAAAAATAACACTGAATGTGTGCTTATATTGTGCACAAGTTCCTTCAGAAGGAAAATGTGAGTTGTAATACAAAGGCAAAAAATCACAATAAACAGTATTTGCGTAAAAAAAGGTGAATAGTCAGACTAATTTCTATCCCTTGTCATCTAGGAAGGACGCCTTTTTTCATGCATTCATAATGGGGGCTTGCTCACACGTCTTGTGGTATGCCTCTCTGATTTCTCTTGTCAATTTTTCACCGTGGGTGGAAACAGATAAACTAATTTAATCTGGCCTAAAGCCCTATCGCGGCAATGCACGGCCAAGTCAGACGAGCATGCCGGTCTTCTCAGTAAAATGTGGTGATTTCTTTGGTACATATTTAGTTCCTGGCCTGTCAGCTTCCTAACATTGGAATGCAGTACACTGCCCCTAACACACACTAGACATATTTCGTGGTATGTTTAACCAAGCGTACCTCGCTTGCCTGCTCGCTTTTCTCAGTTCACTTGTGGACTGTGCGGCATACCTGCCTACTTTATTTTTTCTCTCGAAATATGTGTGCATAGCGTTCCACAAGCGCATTGAGAAAGGCGTCCAGGCAAAGGAGATTTGTATAAATTACCACTAAATATGTCTTGTGTCCGTCATTAGTAGTGTATTCTATGCCTCTGTTCATGTGTATGTTTGGTCAAATGCACAGGGTCGTCAACTCTTGGCACGAACACGACTCAGCGTGACCACGCCCCGCGGAGTGCCAGCGTGCATGGCGCAGGGGGGATGTGGAGCTTCGTGTCATCTGCTAAAGTGCGGGAGCACGCCATGCTTTAGCGGATGACACATGACATGAAGTCCCACCTCTAAGCCCCTGTGCGCCTGCGCCGCTTAGCTCCGTTGCACAGCCATGCAATGCGCGCTGGCAATCCGCGGAGTTCGGCCACTCTGCACCATCTTCGTACTAAGAATAGACGGTCTTGTACATGGGGCAGACTGGCCGCTGTATAAGCATGTGCCCAGGAGAGCACCATTATTCACTCAAGAGACAAGCATGCTCGTCCCACTTGACAATGCATTGACACAACTGGTGATGTACGCCAGATTTAGATTGTTCATCTCTTTTGTTTACTTAAGGCAACCGATTGATCAACAATATCACTGAGGCATACCATTTAAAAAAGAGGGACATCTGTCAGCCAGTGCTCGTTATGATTGCATTACAAAGAAGAATACTCTCTAAATGACACGGAATAGTGATCACTCCGTGCTTATTTGTTCTATTTTTATGCAAGTACTGTTTATCATGATTTTGTACATTTGTATTGCAACTTGTGCCCTTTGTCTTAAAAGATCGCTTGTGTAGTGCAAGGGCACACGCAGTATAAATATTATCTTAAATTTTTGCACCAAAATTAATGTTGAATTGGTAGCTTTTGTGTCTTGTTGTCTTCTTTCTGTCCCTTGTATCACTCAAAAGGTAAACATTAACGTACACCAACTTTCTTAATTACTTGCCCGTCAGTGTTGATAAACATGAAATGTTGTTTTCAGTCAGAATATTCTTACCATTTCTCATTTCCGGTCAGCATAGTGCTAATCCTTTGGCTTTTTATAAAGCGTGCTAATATGTACTTCTGATTAATGCAAAAGTTAGTTCTAGTTGGTGGTAGCTGAACTTGGACATCATGACAAGTGCAAGGGCACACACACACACAAAGAGACACAGTCTGAACGGGCGCTAGACATCAACTGAAGGGCTTAATGACAAAAAGCAGCAACGCACATATTGCGCAAAAACCTACAAAAAGATGTAGAAGGTGCAATTGTCCCTAAAGAGAATTCCGCTGCCGCTGTACTAGCGCTGTACTGTTACAACAAACATTTCAAACCTGGTCGCAGTAAAAGGAGCATGCACACTGAGTTCTGAAGTTTGAAGTTGTGACGGGACTTGGCGCATTCGTCGCTGCAGTTTAGTCATGACGAAAATATAACTGCTGAGATGAGTGAGTGGTGCGAGTGGTTTTCAGAGCCCACAAGGGAATTCACTTGTTTTCAACCATGCAAGGGTAATCTTACTTTCAAGGCATGTCTCCAATGTTCTTTCGAACAAGGCCATGTAGTGTGTGATGGTGGTGGATTTTGGAGACTGGCGCGCGTAGGTCTCTAGGTAACGTGCTGCACTGTTCTCCGTGTGACACTGCAATCTTGGAGGCCTTGACGTCACTCGTTCTTGCACTGTTCTCTGCATGGCGGTGCGCCTATTTGAATCAATTGTTTCGCTTTCTCTGTTAATTTCATTATTGCAAGGTTAGACTGTACGAAATATGAGTGTTTGCTGCCCTTAAAATGGGAAAATTTTATTAGTTTAATCCTTTACACAAAAATGAATTTCTTGGTGAGGTTGGGTTTAACCCCAGTTTTTTAAACTTGTTCGAGGGGCAGAAATAGGAAATTATAGAGTTGCATCAGAAATTGACGGATCTAATTAACCTATATCATATTGTTTTATACAAGTGCGTTTTAGTGTTAAGAATACTGCTCAGGAAAAAAACACTTCATATCTATTGCAGGTACAGATTGGTGTGGGATTTGTGATGCCACTCAACAAGTGGCATTACATATTCAAGTCTGCTTCCGACGGAAAGTGCCCATTAGAGGTGGCATGGCACCTGTGGACACCAGTGCAAGCAGGTGAAAGCAGCCTGACTGGACAGGCCTGCCGGACAATGTGCCGCGCATCTTGGAAGCTTCCGGCAACACCGGAGAAAGTGGCTGCTTTGAAGAGTAAGTCAACAGTCACCTCATTTGAGAAACATAACTGCATATCTACAAGTTATCTGAATGAGTTAGCATTACATGATGTATACAGAGCGACAAGAAATGCCAAAGCAAGAATGAGGCAAGTGCCTATATATTATATCTTTTTCTTCTGCTGTATATGCACTGTGTCTCGACACACAATTTAAATGTCTCTGTGGGTATGAAAAACAGCACAAGATAATTTCGGGATATGGGTTTCCGGCGAAAATCGCCCACAAAGTTTCCCCCATAATCAGTTTCAATTAAAAACAATCAAGAAAGTCGGGTGGCTACACGAGCGGTTAATTTTGACAGGACCTTGATAGCTTGCATTCACCTGCTGCTCATTGTCTTAACAGAAGTGAACATTTAAGCACCTCATTGTCTTTGAAATTTCTAATGTAGACTTGGCATGCGTTATTGTAGCTTTTCACGCTGCAGCTTTCATTTCACTTTTTTGAAATAATGCTTCTCAAGAAAATTGGGTTCCGACACAGCTTGGCAAATTGTATGGTCTAAAAGAAGCTTTTTAAACTACTGCCGTCCAAAGTGTTGACTGTGGTCAACTGATGTGCTGCTTTACAATCTGCAGCATTCACAGCCATGCAATTTCAAAACACTATTCTGATTATTGGGATGTAAAAGTTATAAACAGGGATAAAGTGCCTCAGAAAGGGTGGCCAACGTTTCGTTAGGAGGACCTATCTTCTCAAAGGCTGCCTCGTCATCCTCGGCATGTTGGTTTTAAAGTGTTAGTAGAGTGACGTCACATGCAGTTGTCAGGAGTGGCTGGTTGTAAAGGGAGAGACTTGAAGGAGAATGAGCGTGGTCACCTGATGTCTGTAAGCATGATTCCTAAGACGTAGGAACAATAGTGGGAGTGGGAAGGCGGGGAGAAAAGGAGAAAAAAAGAGACCAAGAGGGAAAGAAAGAACAAGAAAAGAAAAAGAAGGGCATAGGAAGGTGTTAGGGAAGCAAGAGGTTAGGGAGCATTCAGGGGTGTCTTTGGCAGCATGTTCTTGTGGCTTTAAAGGAGCCGGTGAGGCGGTCAGTGCTCGAGTAACAAAAACAACCCTAAAAGACATTAGTTGAAAGAATGACTTGAGTAGCATAGCAGCAATGCGTCGGATAATTTAGAAGGAGTTAAGATGACAGCAAGGAGTCTGGAATGCAGTGCATAGGGTAGCTGGAAGGCAGCGGCACGGTCTTTCTAGGGACGTTAGTCCCAGTAGCTCAACGTAGGTGTCGTCACAGCGGTATGCAGAAGTGACGATACCCTGTGTGGCTGAGGCACCGAAGAAGGTATCCTGGCGCCTGGGATTTTGGAATATGTTGGTGAGGGTGTTTCGAAAAAATAGAATAAAGAACAGACAAATATGGGGGTGAACTGAAACTGGAATAACAAATAAGGGGGTGGCATGAGCAAAAGCGGGCGCAAGCAGATGTACATGGTAAAACATATTTATGCGAACATATTTATGGGGATTCTACAGACTTCCTATTGCGCTGCACTGACAGGCCCCACACATACCTACGATACATAGACGACATATTCATAATATGGCGACATGGTCAAGACAGCCTAGATAAATATGTAGGATTTCTAAATTCTTTTCAGCCAACAATAAAATTCGCATCAAAATCTTCAGTGGAGCGCATAAACTTTCTGGACTAAACAATATACATTGACACTGGGACACTAATGACAATGCTGTATGGAAACCTTTTGACAAACAACAGTACCTAGAATATACAAGCCACCATCAAGCCACATTGCAAAGAAGGCATCTTTAAAGAAACCCTATCAAACGGGAACCACCCAAAGAGTGCCCTTCAGAAAGCCTGCACCGATGCAACCAAACTTGACTGAGCCGACGTGCTCAAGCCCCACCCTAGGATCACAAGAACAGCGCCTCTTCTTACTACTAAATTCTCACACTCCCAAACATGAACAACATCCTCAATAAATACTACCCAATTCTCACCAGCAACCAGAAACAAGATTTTTCCCGCCCTGCCCAGAGTAGTCTTGAGATGCAACACTATAATATTAAGGATATTCTTGTATGTGCCAAACTAAAAACAACAACGAAGTTAGGAACCAGTCCCTGTGGCCGCCCGGGTGCTCTACATGCAAACATGTTTAATCTACTACTACAGTAATAAGTACAGCATCAAATTACTCAAACAACGTAACTTCGAGTTTCATCTGCACATCAAGCAATGTAGTCTACTGTCTAGAATGTGCCACTTGTAGCAAATAATACATAGGTGAGACAGGACAAAAAAATCATAAAAGACTGAATGGTCACCGCGCAGATACAAAACAATTTACCTAAAGGAGTAGCCAGCCACTTCAATGAACATGTCATATGTGACAAAGCAAGGCTCTATAGACTACAAATTTCCGCTCACCTCGCTAGAGGAAATATATGGAATCATACCTCATACACAAGTTTAAATGCCTACATCCAATGGGAATCAATTTAACACAGCAACTTAGAATCTTTAAAAACTTTAAAGCTGTAACTTAAATCGGAAAGCCTCATGTCATCAACCAAGGCGCAAAACACATTGTGCCACCAGCTAAACTTAATTCTTAACCTCACCTATTCCACCGTTTCTAATTTTTACCTGCTTACTACTCAATTTAATATATTCTTTCGTGTTTTAATGTTTATATCAACTGTATGACCCCTTTTCCCATGTACACCTGCCTCCGCCCGCTTTTGCTCATGTAACCCTCCTATTTGTTATTCCACTTTCAGTTCCCCCCTTTTGTCTGTTTTCTATCATATTTTTTGAACACCCTCACCACCACAATCCAAAATCCCAGATGCCAGGATACGTTTTTCTGCGCATCAGTCACACAGGGTATCACCAGCTATATATACCACTGTGACGACACCTGCGTTGAGCTACTGAGGCTGACATCCCTAAAACACCATGCCTCTGCCTGCCAGCTACCACATACATTGCATCCCAGACTCCTTGTCGCCATCTTAATTTCTTCAACATTACCCGACGCGTTGCTGCTACGCTACTCAAGTCATTCTTTCAACTGATATCTTTTGGGGTCTTTTTTGTTACTCGCACACTGACCGCCTGACCAGTTCTAAAACGGCAGAAAGATGCCGCCAATGACACTCCTGAATGCTCCCTAACCCCTCACTTCCTTAACACGCTCCCATGCCCTTCTTTTTCTTGTCTTTCTTTTTTTGCCTCTTGGCATCTCTTTTTTTCTCCTTTTCTTTTGTTTCTTTTCTCGCCGCCTTCCTATTCTCACGGTCTTGTGCCCTCGTCTTAGGAACCATGCTTACAGACGTCAGACGACAGCGCTCATTCTCTTTAAAGTCTCTCCCTTTACAACCAGCTGCCACTGACAACAACTGCACGTGATGTCACCCTACTAGTCCTTTAAAACTAACATGGCAAGGCTGACCAGGCCACTTTTGACGAAGATAGCTCAAAAGTTGGTCAGCCTTTCTGAGGCACCTCATCCATGTTTATAACCTTCATACCACTGTGTGCTATTCCATCTGTCAGCCACTTTCTTGATTTTAGATGTTCTGATTATTGAAGTTTGTAAGACATGGCCTATCAGCACTTTCGGCATACTTTCAGTGATCTCATTTTATTTAAGCATAAGAATTAGGAAAGAACTGCTACACAAAGAAAGCACCTCGAACATTAGTCGCATGTACGCTCTGATCTGCATAGCTGATCTTGTTCTACGCAAAGCATCCTAAAATTTTCATGCCTCTTGTCGGTGCCAAGAAAAGCAAGGTGCTGGGCATCATGCGGAATTCCAGCGCTTTCCGCCAGCCTGGATTAGAAAGGACTGTATAGTGTGGCTGTAACTGGCATTCTTCTGCCAAGATTCAATTGTTTTATGGATCAAAGTACCAGGTACTCTTGTAGTCGCATCAACACTCTGCCGAAGATTTCATTTCCTACATAAATATGTTTTTTTTAAACAGACGAGCATGAAAGATTGCTCTGTATTACGTTAAGATGCTTCTTTGGGCTTTTTTTACATTGAAGATGTAGGTTACCTTAGCAAAGTAGCAATATGGAGATTGAAAAGTAGAAAAAAAATGGCAGATCCCATGCACTGTGAGAATCGATGTACACGAAGCACACATTGTTTGCTTTGATTGACAATAATTAACGGTGATGTTAGTGGCAAGTTTGTAATTTTTTCAGTGTTTAGTCCAATACGAAAGTGGCGAGTTGATGTTAAGCATTACCTTGCATGCACCACTTCTGTTTGTCTGCATAGCCCACAGAACACACAGGGAGATGTGTTTGCTTGAGGCGTTGTTGCGAGTCATTGTTCATAATCTCTGAGAAGGAATGGAGCGTTGTCATTGCCTCACATGGCGCACCACATCATGGCAGAAATATTAAACTTTAATTGAATTATGAGGCTGTGCATACTTCAATTAGCTATTGTAATTGTATGTATACAATGTATACATAAATTCGCGGTCTGCACTACATTTCACTGCGTAGCGAAGACGCTCCTGTTCTGTGTGACACTTCTTTCAAGTCTGGGTGTCCTCGACGTCGAGTGCACGCCTTGCTGGCGCGTGTTAATGGGCTCCTTCTACATACATGGCGAACACACTGTTGAGATTCCAGCTCAAAGCGCTCTCTTCAGACTAAGGACGATTCTAATGTTTACACTATCACAGCCCAGCAGCTGCATTTTTCTCGCATAGAAATTAAAACCAGCACAGCACGTGCAATACAGACTAACGGTGAAATGCTGGGGCAGCAGCGCCGGTCAGGATGTGCAGAGGTGAGCGCCATCTAGTAATGTTGCAAGAAATCCAACGGCACGCATGACAAGACCATAGCAGCTGCAGCGCCCGTAATGTTGGGAGAAGAGGCAAAAAAAGCTTCACTTTAAAACATTAGTTGCCATCATTTGCAGCTAAATAAAGCTTGCAAGCCAGCCATTATACAGCTTTTACGTGAAATCTTTTATGCCTATATGGCAAATGCTAAAGTTACAACTTCCTCACCAACTGCACGAGCAACAAGTAAAGCTAACAAATGATAGAATGGACAAATCAGACAGCTTGCACCTTGCATCTCCCCTGCATGCGTTAGAGACAGTGTAGCCAAATTGTGGCTCTCTGAATTTGACAGGAATTTGGGTGGTTGAAGAGCAGACAAATTATGCAAAATCAGAAGCCAAATATCCACCCCATAAGGCTTTGAGTACAGCTCCCATGTGTCTAAATTTTGCAGTTAAGCCAACTTCCAGATGAGAAGAGGCGTGGCTTTGGCAAAAAACATACAAAAATTCCATGTAAATCTGCAAAACAATGTGATGCATGTGTATGCATACTCACTGCAAATAAACCTGTGCTGGCTTGCGGCCTGGGTAGCATGTTTGTGTGTGACATTTGCTGCATTTTGTTATGTTAAACTTTTTTGAAGTGATTAGAGCAGATTTCCTTCATTCACTTATTGCTAGAAATCATTGGAAGAACAATTTACTTATATATTTATTGCACTCTCCTTTTAGACTGCCTGGCGAAATACATAAGTGACCATCCAATGATGCCACCTGCACCACATCCGGAGAACCACCTTGCTTCCCTGCGAAAGCACCTTTGGAGCTTTCTTTTACACAAGCAGGACGCCAGAGCAAGCGAGTGGAAAAGTAAATACAGTACAAGTCCAGTGATGCTTTTTCAATAAAGTGTGATGATATGCTACGTAGTATGGTGCTTTACATATTGATTTGTTATGGCATGAAAATAGCCGCATCTTGGCAACATGTATATACAGACTGTACACTTCACAAGACTCAACATCACATAAAGATAACCCGTCATTAGCTTCCGAATGGCAATGGCTGCTCCTTCAATTCATCACACAACTTGCATTTGACGTGCTGCGCCCACGATGATATCCAACCCAGTGCCCACCGTGCCACCCATCACCCACCGTGCCGCCCAGCACCCACTGTGCCCAGCAACCACCATGCTGCCCAGCGCCCGCCGTGCCCAGCAACCACCATGCCGCCCAGCACCCACCGTGCCACCCGTCACCCACCATGTCACCCAGCACCCACCATGCCACCCGTCACCCAGCATGCCACCCACTACCATAATCCACCATGATGATGGATGATGGATTCCACTATGCCCAGCATCGGGCAAATTTTCAATAGGGATGCATCTTTTGGTAGACGCGGACGCAGTTTTCTGCAAAACCGCACGATATGCATGCAAATGGTGCTTTTGGCAGAACGCGCACGTGGATTTCTACCAAACGACGTGAAAAGCATGCCGATGCTGCTCTTTTTAGCACCCGCACATGGATTTGTGCGAAAACGCGTTTTAAGAATGCACATGCATCTTTTGGTAGACGCGGACGCAGTTTTCGGCAAAACCACATGATATGCATGCAAATGGTGCTTTTGGCAGAACGCGCGCGTGGATTTCTACCAATCGACGTGAAAAGCATGCCGATGCTGCTCTTTTTAGCACCCGCACATGGATTTGTGCCAAAACGCGTTTTAAGCATGCACATGCATCTTTTGGTAGACGCGGACGCAGTTTTCGGCAAAACCACACGATATGCATGCAAATGGTGCTTTTGGCAGAACGCGCGCGTGGATTTCTACCAAACGACGTGAAAAGCATGCCGATGCTGCTCTTTTTAGCACCCGCACATGGATTTGTGCCAAAACGCGTTTTAAGCATGCACATGCATCTTTTGGTAGACGCGGACGCAGTTTTCGGCAAAACCACACGATATGCATGCAAATGGTGCTTTTGGCAGAACGCGCGCGTGGATTTCTACCAAACGACGTGAATAGCATGCCGATGCTGCTCTTTTTAGCACCCGCACATGGATTTGTGCCAAAACGCGATTTAAGCATGCACATGCATCTTTTGGTAGACGCGGACGCAGTTTTCTGCAAAACCACACGATATGCATGCAAATGGTGCTTTTGGCAGAACGCGCACGTGGATTTCTACCAAACGACGTGAAAAGCATGCCGATGCTGCTCTTTTTAGCACCCGCACATGGATTTGTGCCAAAACGCGTTTTAAGCATGCACATGCATCTTTTGGTAGACGCGGACGCAGTTTTCGGCAAAACCACACGATATGCATGCAAATGGTGCTTTTCGCCGAACGCGCGCGTAGATTTCTACCAAAGGACGTGAAAAGCATGCCGATCCTGCTCTTTTTAGGACCAGCACATGGATTTGTGCCAAAACGCGTGTTAAGCATGCACATGCATCTTTTGGTAGACGCGGACGCACTTTTCTGCAAAACCACACGATATGCATGCAAATGGTGCTTTTGGCAGAACGCGCACGTGGACTTCTACCAAACGACGTGAAAAGCATGCCGATGCTGCTCTTTTTAGCACCGGCACATGGATTTGTGCTAAAACGCGTTTTAAGCATGCACATGCATCTTTTGGTAGACGCGGACGCACCTTTCTGCAAAACCACACGATATGCATGCAAATGGTGCTTTTGGCAGAACGCGCACGTGGATTTCTACGAAACGACGTGAAAAGCATGCCGATGCTGCTCTTTTTAGCAACGGCACATGGATTTGTGCCAAAACGCGTTTTAAGCATGCACATGCATCTTTTGGTAGACGCGGACGCAGTTTTCTGCAAAACCGCACGATATGCATGCAAATGGTGCTTTTGGCAGAACGCGCGCTTGGATTTCTACCAAACGACGTGAAAAGCATGCCGATGCTGCTCTTTTTAGCACCTGCACATGGATTTGTGCCAAAACGCATTTTAAGCATGCACCTGCATCTTTTGGTAGACGCGGACGCAGTTTTCTGCAAAACCACACGATATGCATGCAAATGGCGCTTTTGGCAGAACGCGCACGTGGATTTCTACCAAACGACGTGAAAAGCATGCCGATGCTGCTCTTTTTAGCACCAGCACATGGATTTGTGCCAAAACGCGTGTTAAGCATGCACATGCATCTTTTGGTAGACGCGGACGCAGTTTTCTGCAAAACCACACGATATGCATGCAAATGGTGCTTTTGGCAGAACGCGCACGTGGACTTCTACCAAACGACGTGAAAAGCATGCCGATGCTGCTCTTTTTAGCACCGGCACATGGATTTGTGCTAAAACGCGTTTTAAGCATGCACATGCATCTTTTGGTAGACGCGGACGCACTTTTCTGCAAAACCACACGATATGCATGCAAATGGTGCTTTTGGCAGAACGCGCACGTGGATTTCTACGAAACGACGTGAAAAGCATGCCGATGCTGCTCTTTTTAGCAACGGCACATGGATTTGTGCCAAAACGCGTTTTAAGCATGCACATGCATCTTTTGGTAGACGCGGACGCAGTTTTCTGCAAAACCACACGATATGCATGCAAATGGTGCTTTTGGCAGAACGCGCGCTTGGATTTCTACCAAACGACGTGAAAAGCATGCCGATGCTGCTCTTTTTAGCACCTGCACATGGATTTGTGCCAAAACGCGTTTTAAGCATGCACCTGCATCTTTTGGTAGACGCGGACGCAGTTTTCTGCAAAACCACACGATATGCATGCAAATGGCGCTTTTGGCAGAACGCGCACGTGGATTTCTACCAAACGACGTGAAAAGCATGCCGATGCTGCTCTTTTTAGCACCAGCACATGGATTTGTGCCAAAACGCGTGTTAAGCATGCACATGCATCTTTTGGTAGACGCGGACGCAGTTTTCTGCAAAACCACACGATATGCATGCAAATGGTGCTTTTGGCAGAACGCGCACGTGGACTTCTACCAAACGACGTGAAAAGCATGCCGATGCTGCTCTTTTTAGCACCGGCACATGGATTTGTGCTAAAACGCGTTTTAAGCATGCACATGCATCTTTTGGTAGACGCGGACGCACTTTTCTGCAAAACCACACGATATGCATGCAAATGGTGCTTTTGGCAGAACGCGCACGTGGATTTCTACGAAACGACGTGAAAAGCATGCCGATGCTGCTCTTTTTAGCAACGGCACATGGATTTGTGCCAAAACGCGTTTTAAGCATGCACATGCATCTTTTGGTAGACGCGGACGCAGTTTTCTGCAAAACCACACGATATGCATGCAAATGGTGCTTTTGGCAGAACGCGCGCTTGGATTTCTACCAAACGACGTGAAAAGCATGCCGATGCTGCTCTTTTTAGCACCTGCACATGGATTTGTGCCAAAACGCGTTTTAAGCATGCACCTGCATCTTTTGGTAGACGCGGACGCAGTTTTCTGCAAAACCACACGATATGCATGCAAATGGCGCTTTTGGCAGAACGCGCACGTGGATTTCTACCAAACGACGTGAAAAGCATGCCGATGCTGCTCTTTTTAGCACCTGCACATGGATTTGTGCCAAAACGCGTTTTAAGCATGCACATGTTTCTTTTGGTAGACGCGGACGCAGTTTTCTGCAAAACCACACGATATACATGCAAATGGTGCTTTTGGCAGAACGCGCACGTGGATTTCTACCAAACGACGTGAAAAGCATGCCGATGCTGCTCTTTTTAGCACCCGCACATGGATTTGTGCCAAAACGCGTTTTAAGCCTGCACATGCATCTTTTGGTAGACGCGGACGCACTTTTCTGCAAAACCACACGATATGCATGCAAATGGTGCTTTTGGCAGAACGCGCACGTGGATTTCTACCAAACGACGTGAAAAGCATGCCGATGCTGCTCTTTTTAGCACCGGCACATGGATTTGTGCCAAAACGCGTTTTAAGCATGCACATGCATCTTTTGGTAGACGCGCACGCAGTTTTCTGCAAAACCGCACGATATGCATGCCAATGGTGCTTTTGGCAGAACGCGCACGTGGATTTCCACCAAACGACGTGAAAAGCATGCCGATGCTGCTCTTTTTAGCACCCGCACATGGATTTGTGCCAAAACGCGTTTTAAGCATGCACATGCATCTTTTGGCAGACGCGGACGCAGTTTTCTGCAAAACCGCGCGATATGCATGCAAATGGTGCTTTTGGCAGAACGCGCACGTGGATTTCTACGAAACGACGTGAAAAGCATGCCGATGCTGCTCTTTTTAGCAACGGCACATGGATTTGTGCCAAAACGCGTTTTAAGCATGCACATGCATCTTTTGGTAGACGCGGACGCACTTTTCTGCAAAACCGCACGATATGCATGCAAATGGTGCTTTTGGCAGAACGCGCACGTGGATTTCTACCAAACGACGTGAAAAGCATGCCGATGCTGCTCTTTTTAGCACCCGCACATGGATTTGTGCCAAAACGCGTTTTAAGCATGCACATGCATCTTTTGGTAGACGCGGACGCAGTTTTCGGCGAAACCACACGATATGCATGCAAATGGTGCTTTTGGCAGAACGCGCGCGTGGATTTCTACCAAACGACGTGAAAAGCATGCCGATGCTGCTCTTTTTAGCACTCGCACATGGATTTGTGCCAAAACGCGTTTTAAGCATGCACATGCATCTTTTGGTAGACGCGGACGCAGTTTTCGGCAAAACCACACGATATTCATGCAAATGGTGCTTTTGGCAGAACGCGCGCGTGGATTTCTACCAAACGACGTGAAAAGCATGCCGATGCTGCTCTTTTTAGCACCCGCCCATGAATTTGTGCCAAAACGCGTTTTAAGCATGCACATGCATCTTTTGGTAGACGCAGACGCAGTTTTCGGCAAAACCACACGATATGCATGCAAATGGTGCTTTTGGCAGAACGCGCGCGTGGATTTCTACCAAACGACGTGAAAAGCATGCCGATGCTGCTCTTTTTAGCACCCGCACATGGATTTGTGCCAAAACGCGTTTTAAGCATGCACATGCATCTTTTGGTAGACGCGGACGCAGTTTTCGGCAAAACCACACGATATGCATGCAAATGCTGCTTTTGGCAGAACGCGCGCGTGGATTTCTACCAAACGACGTGAAAAGCATGCCGATGCTGCTCTTTTTAGCACCCGCACATGGATTTGTGCCAAAACGCGTGTTAAGCATGCACATGCATCTTTTGGTAGACGCGGACGCAGTTTTCTGCAAAACCACACGATATGCATGCAAATGGTGCTTTTGGCAGAACGCGCACGTGGATTTCTACGAAACGACGTGAAAAGCATGCCGATGCTGCTCTTTTTAGCAACGGCACATGGATTTGTGCCAAAACGCGTTTTAAGCTTGCACATGCATCTTTTGGTAGACGCGGACGCACTTTTCTGCAAAACCACACGATATGCATGCAAATGGTGCTTTTGGCAGAACGCGCACGTGGATTTCTACCAAACGACGTGAAAAGCATGCCGATGCTGCTCTTTTTAGCACCCGCACATGGATTTGTGCCAAAACGCGTTTTAAGCATGCACATGCATCTTTTGGTAGACGCGGACGCAGTTTTCTGCAAAACCGCACGATATGCATGCAAATGGTGCTTTTGGCAGAACGCGCACGTGGATTTCTACCAAACGACGTGAAAAGCATGCCGATGCTGCTCTTTTGAGCACCCGCACATGGATTTGTGCCAAAACGCGTTTTAAGCATGCACATGCATCTTTTGGTAGACGCGGACGCAGTTTTCGGCAAAACCACACGATATGCATGCAAATGGTGCTTTTGGCAGAACGCGCGCGTGGATTTCTACCAAACGACGTGAAAAGCATGCCGATGCTGCTCTTTTTAGCACCCGCAGATGGATTTGTGCCAAAACGCGTGTTAAGCATGCACATGCATCTTTTGGTAGACGCGGACGCAGTTTTCTGCAAAACATCACGATATGCATGCAAATGGTGCTTTTGGCAGAACGCGCACGTGGATTTCTACCAAACGACGTGAAAAGCATGCCGATGCTGCTCTTTTTAGCACCGGCACATGGATTTGTGCTAAAAAGCGTTTTAAGCATGCACATGCATCTTTTGGTAGACGCGGACGCAGTTTTCTGCAAAACCGCACGATATGCATGCAAATGGTGCTTTTGGCAGAACGCGCACGTAGATTTCTACCAAACGACGTGAAAAGCATGCCGATGCTGCTCTTTTTTGCACCCGCACATGGATTTGTGCCAAAACGCGTTTTAAGCATGCACATGCATCTTTTGGTAGACGCGGACGCAGTTTTCGGCAAAACCACACAATATGCATGCAAATGGTGCTTTTGGCAGAACGCGCGCGTGGATTTCTACCAAACGACGTGAAAAGCATGCCGATGCTGCTCTTTTTAGCACCCGCACATGGATTTGTGCCAAAACGCGTTTTAAGCATGCACATGCATCTTTTGGTAGACGCGGACGCAGTTTTCGGCAAAACCACACGATATTCATGCAAATGGTGCTTTTGGCAGAACGCGCGCGTGAATTTCTACCAAACGACGTGAAAAGCATGCCGATGCTGCTCTTTTTAGCAACCGCACATGGATTTGTGCCAAAACGCGTTTTAAGCATGCACATGCATCTTTTGGTAGACGCGGACGCAGTTTTCGGCAAAACCACACGATATGCATGCAAATGGTGCTTTTGGCAGAACGCGCACGTGGATTTCTACCAAACGACGTGAAAAGCATGCCGATGCTGCTCTTTTTCGCACCCGCACATGGATTTGTGCCAAAACGCGTTTTAAGCATGCACATGCATCTTTTGGTAGACGCGGACGCAGTTTTCTGCAAAACCGCACGATATGCATGCAAATGGTGCTTTTGGCAGAACGCGCACGTGGATTTCTACCAAACGACGTGAAAAGCATGCCGATGCTGCTCTTTTTAGCACCTGCACATGGATTTGTGCCAAAACGCGTTTTAAGCATGCACATGCATCTTTTGGTAGACGCGGACGCAGTTTTCGGCAAAACCACACGATATGCATGCAAATGGTGCTTTGGCAGAACGCGCGCGTGGATTTCTACCAAACGACGTGAAAAGCATGCCGATGCTGCTCTTTTTAGCACCCGCACATGGATTTGTGCCAAAACGCGTTTTAAGCATGCACATGCATCTTTTGGTAGACGCGGACGCAGTTTTCGGCAAAACCACACGATATGCATGCAAATGGTGCTTTTGGCAGAACGCGCGCGTGGATTTCTACCAAACGACGTGAAAAGCATGCCGATGCTGCTCTTTTTAGCACCCGCACATGGATTTGTGCCAAAACGCGTTTTAAGCATGCACATGCATCTTTTGGTAGACGCGGACGCAGTTTTCTGCAAAACCACACAATATGCATGCAAATGGTGCTTTTGGCAGAACGCGCACGTGGATTTCTACGAAACGACGTGAAAAGCATGCCGATGCTGCTCTTTTTAGCAACGGCACATGGATTTGTGCCAAAACGCGTTTTAAGCTTGCACATGCATCTTTTGGTAGACGCGGACGCACTTTTCTGCAAAACCACACGATATGCATGCAAATGGTGCTTTTGGCAGAACGCGCACGTGGATTTCTACCAAACGACGTGAAAAGCATGCCGATGCTGCTCTTTTTAGCACCCGCACATGGATTTGTGCCAAAACGCGTTTTAAGCATGCACATGCATCTTTTGGTAGACGCGGACGCAGTTTTCTGCAAAACCGCACGATATGCATGCAAATGGTGCTTTTGGCGGAACGCGCACGTGGATTTCTACCAAACGACGTGAAAAGCATGCCGATGCTGCTCTTTTGAGCACCCGCACATGGATTTGTGCCAAAACGCGTTTTAAGCATGCACATGCATCTTTTGGTAGACGCGGACGCAGTTTTCGGCAAAACCACACGATATGCATGCAAATGGTGCTTTTGGCAGAACGCGCGCGTGGATTTCTACCAAACGACGTGAAAAGCATGCCGATGCTGCTCTTTTTAGCACCCGCAGATGGATTTGTGCCAAAACGCGTGTTAAGCATGCACATGCATCTTTTGGTAGACGCGGACGCAGTTTTCTGCAAAACCACACGATATGCATGCAAATGGTGCTTTTGGCAGAACGCGCACGTGGATTTCTACCAAACGACGTGAAAAGCATGCCGATGCTGCTCTTTTTAACACCGGCACATGGATTTGTGCTAAAAAGCGTTTTAAGCATGCACATGCATCTTTTGGTAGACGCGGACGCAGTTTTCTGCAAAACCGCACGATATGCATGCAAATGGTGCTTTTGGCAGAACGCGCGCGTGAATTTCTACCAAACGACGTGAAAAGCATGCCGATGCTGCTCTTTTTAGCAACCGCACATGGATTTGTGCCAAAACGCGTTTTAAGCATGCACATGCATCTTTTGGTAGACGCGGACGCAGTTTTCTGCAAAACCACACGATATGCATGCAAATGGTGCTTTTGGCAGAACGCGCACGTGGATTTCTACCGAACGACGTGAAAAGCATGCCGATGCTGCTCTTTTTAGCACCCGCACATGGATTTGTGCCAAAACGCGTTTTAAGCATGCACATGCATCTTTTGGTAGACGCGGACGCAGTTTTCGGCAAAACCACACGATATGCATGCAAATGGTGCTTTTGGCAGAACGCGCACGTGGATTTCTACCAAACGACGTGAAAAGCATGCCGATGCTGCTCTTTTTCGCACCCGCACATGGATTTGTGCCAAAACGCGTTTTAAGCATGCACATGCATCTTTTGGTAGACGCGGACGCAGTTTTCTGCAAAACCGCACGATATGCATGCAAATGGTGCTTTTGGCAGAACGCGCACGTGGATTTCTACCAAACGACGTGAAAAGCATGCCGATGCTGCTCTTTTTAGCACCTGCACATGGTTTTGTGCCAAAACGCGTTTTAAGCATGCACATGCATCTTTTGGTAGACGCGGACGCAGTTTTCGGCAAAACCACACGATATGCATGCAAATGGTGCTTTGGCAGAACGCGCGCGTGGATTTCTACCAAACGACGTGAAAAGCATGCCGATGCTGCTCTTTTTAGCACCCGCACATGGATTTGTGCCAAAACGCGTTTTAAGCATGCACATGCATCTTTTGGTAGACGCGGACGCAGTTTTCGGCAAAACCACACGATATGCATGCAAATGGTGCTTTTGGCAGAACGCGCGCGTGGATTTCTACCAAACGACGTGAAAAGCATGCCGATGCTGCTCTTTTTAGCACCCGCACATGGATTTGTGCCAAAACGCGTTTTAAGCATGCACATGCATCTTTTGGTAGACGCGGACGCAGTTTTCTGCAAAACCGCACGATATGCATGCAAATGGTGCTTTTGGCAGAACGCGCACGTGGATTTCTACCAAACGACGTGAAAAGCATGCCGATGCTGCTCTTTTGAGCACCCGCACATGGATTTGTGCCAAAACGCGTTTTAAGCATGCACATGCATCTTTTGGTAGACGCGGACGCAGTTTTCGGCAAAACCACACGATATGCATGCAAATGGTGCTTTTGGCAGAACGCGCGCGTGGATTTCTACCAAACGACGTGAAAAGCATGCCGATGCTGCTCTTTTTAGCACCCGCACATGGATTTGTGCCAAAACGCGTTTTAAGCATGCACATGCATCTTTTGGTAGACGCGGACGCAGTTTTCTGCAAAACCACACGATATGCATGCAAATGGTGCTTTTGGCAGAACGCGCACGTGGATTTCTACGAAACGACGTGAAAAGCATGCCGATGCTGCTCTTTTTAGCAACGGCACATGGATTTGTGCCAAAACGCGTTTTAAGCTTGCACATGCATCTTTTGGTAGACGCGGACGCACTTTTCTGCAAAACCACACGATATGCATGCAAATGGTGCTTTTGGCAGAACGCGCACGTGGATTTCTACCAAACGACGTGAAAAGCATGCCGATGCTGCTCTTTTTAGCACCCGCACATGGATTTGTGCCAAAACGCGTTTTAAGCATGCACATGTATCTTTTGGTAGACGCGGACGCAGTTTTCTGCAAGACCGCACGATATGCATGCAAATGGTGCTTTTGGCAGAACGCGCACGTGGATTTCTACCAAACGACGTGAAAAGCATGCCGATGCTGCTCTTTTGAGCACCCGCACATGGATTTGTGCCAAAACGCGTTTTAAGCATGCACATGCATCTTTTGGTAGACGCGGACGCAGTTTTCGGCAAAACCACACGATATGCATGCAAATGGTGCTTTGGCAGAACGCGCGCGTGGATTTCTACCAAACGACGTGAAAAGCATGCCGATGCTGCTCTTTTTAGCACCCGCACATGGATTTGTGCCAAAACGCGTTTTAAGCATGCACATGCATCTTTTGGTAGACGCGGACGCAGTTTTCGGCAAAACCACACGATATGCATGAAATGGTGCTTTTGGCAGAACGCGCGCGTGGATTTCTACCAAACGATGTGAAAAGCATGCCGATGCTGCTCTTTTTAGCACCCGCACATGGATTTGTGCCAAAACGCGTTTTAAGCATGCACATGCATCTTTTGGTAGACGCGGACGCAGTTTTCTGCAAAACCACACGATATGCATGCAAATGGTGCTTTTGGCAGAACGCGCACGTGGATTTCTACCAAACGACGTGAAAAGCATGCCGATGCTGCTCTTTTTAGCAACGGCACTTGGATTTGTGCCAAAACGCGTTTTAAGCTTGCACATGCATCTTTTGGTAGACGCGGACGCACTTTTCTGCAAAACCACACGATATGCATGCAAATGGTGCTTTTGGCAGAACGCGCACGTGGATTTCTACCAAACGACGTGAAAAGCATGCCGATGCTGCTCTTTTTAGCACCCGCACATGGATTTGTGCCAAAACGCGTTTTAAGCATGCACATGCATCTTTTGGTAGACGCGGACGTAGTTTTCTGCAAAACCGCACGATATGCATGCAAATGGTGCTTTTGGCAGAACGCGCACGTGGATTTCTACCAAACGACGTGAAAAGCATGCCGATGCTGCTCTTTTGAGCACCCGCACATGGATTTGTGCCAAAACGCGTTTTAAGCATGCACATGCATCTTTTGGTAGACGCGGACGCAGTTTTCGGCAAAACCACACGATATGCATGCAAATGGTGCTTTTGGCAGAACGCGCGCGTGGATTTCTACCAAACGACGTGAAAAGCATGCCGATGCTGCTCTTTTTAGCACCCGCACATGGATTTGTGCCAAAACGCGTTTTAAGCATGCACATGCATCTTTTGGTAGACGCGGACGCAGTTTTCTGCAAAACCACACGATATGCATGCAAATGGTGCTTTTGGCAGAACGCGCACGTGGATTTCTACCAAACGACGTGAAAAGCATGCCGATGCTGCTCTTTTTAGCACCCGCACATGGATTTGTGCCAAAACGCGTTTTAAGCATGCACATGCATCTTTTGGTAGACGCGGACGCAGTTTTCTGCAAAACCGCACGATATGCATGCAAATGGTGCTTTTGGCAGAACGCGCACGTGGATTTCTACCAAACGACGTGAAAAGCATGCCGATGCTGCTCTTTTGAGCACCCGCACATGGATTTGTCCCAAAACGCGTTTTAAGCATGCACATGCATCTTTTGGTAGACGCGGACGCAGTTTTCGGCAAAACCACACGATATGCATGCAAATGGTGCTTTTGGCAGACCGCGCGCGTGGATTTATACCAAACGACGTGAAAAGCATGCCGATGCTGCTCTTTTTAGCACCCGCAGATGGATTTGTGCCAAAACGCGTGTTAAGCATGCACATGCATCTTTTGGTAGACGCGGACGCAGTTTTCTGCAAAACCACACGATATGCATGCAAATGGTGCTTTTGGCAAAACGCGCACGTGGATTTCTACCAAACGACGTGAAAAGCATGCCGATGCTGCTCTTTTTAGCACCGGCACATGGATTTGTGCTAAAAAGCGTTTTAAGCATGCACATGCATCTTTTGGTAGACGCGGACGCAGTTTTCTGCAAAACCGCACGATATGCATGCAAATGGTGCTTTTGGCAGAACGCGCACGTGGATTTCTACCAAACGACGTGAAAAGCATGCCGATGCTGCTCTTTTTAGCACCCGCACATGGATTTGTGCCAAAACGCGTTTTAAGCATGCACATGCATCTTTTGGTAGACGCGGACGCAGTTTTCGGCAAAACCACACGATATTCATGCAAATGGTGCTTTTGGCAGAACGCGCGCGTGAATTTCTACCAAACGACGTGAAAAGCATGCCGATGCTGCTCTTTTTAGCAACCGCACATGGATTTGTGCCAAAACGCGTTTTAAGCATGCACATGCATCTTTTGGTAGACGCGGACGCAGTTTTCTGCAAAACCACACGATATGCATGCAAATGGTGCTTTTGGCAGAACGCGCACGTGGATTTCTACCGAACGACGTGAAAAGCATGCCGATGCTGCTCTTTTTAGCACCCGCACATGGATTTGTGCCAAAACGCGTTTTAAGCATGCACATGCATCTTTTGGTAGACGCGGACGCAGTTTTCGGCAAAACCACACGATATGCATGCAAATCGTGCTTTTGGCAGAACGCGCACGTGGATTTCTACCAAACGACGTGAAAAGCATGCCGATGCTGCTCTTTTTCGCACCCGCACATGGATTTGTGCCAAAACGCGTTTTAAGCATGCACATGCATCTTTTGGTAGACGCGGACGCAGTTTTCTGCAAAACCGCACGATATGGATGCAAATGGTGCTTTTGGCAGAACGCGCACGTGGATTTCTACCAAACGACGTGAAAAGCATGCCGATGCTGCTCTTTTTAGCACCTGCACATGGATTTGTGCCAAAACGCGTTTTAAGCATGCACATGCATCTTTTGGTAGACGCGGACGCAGTTTTCGGCAAAACCACACGATATGCATGCAAATGGTGCTTTTGGCAGAACGCGCGCGTGGATTTCTACCAAACGACGTGAAAAGCATGCCGATGCTGCTCTTTTTAGCACCCGCACATGGATTTGTGCCAAAACGCGTTTTAAGCATGCACATGCATCTTTTGGTAGACGCGGACGCAGTTTTCGGCAAAACCACACGATATGCATGCAAATGGTGCTTTTGGCAGAACGCGCGCGTGGATTTCTACCAAACGACGTGAAAAGCATGCCGATGCTGCTCTTTTTAGCACCCGCACATGGATTTGTGCCAAAACGCGTTTTAAGCATGCACATGCATCTTTTGGTAGACGCGGACGCAGTTTTCTGCAAAACCACACGATATGCATGCAAATGGTGCTTTTGGCAGAACGCGCACGTGGATTTCTACCAAACGACGTGAAAAGCATGCCGATGCTGCTCTTTTTAGCACCCGCACATGGATGTGTGCCAAAACGCGTTTTAAGCATGCACATGCATCTTTTGGTAGACGCGGACGCAGTTTTCGGCAAAACCACACGATATGCATGCAAATGGTGCTTTTGGCAGAACGCGCGCGTGGATTTCTACCAAACGACGTGAAAAGCATGCCGATGCTGCTCTTTTTAGCACCCGCACATGGATTTGTGCCAAAACGCGTGTTAAGCATGCACATGCATCTTTTGGTAGACGCGGACGCAGTTTTCTGCAAAACCACACGATATGCATGCAAATGGTGCTTTTGGCAGAACGCGCACGTGGATTTCTACCAAACGACGTGAAAAGCATGCCGATGCTGCTCTTTTTAGCACCGGCACATGGATTTGTGCTGAAACGCGTTTTAAGCATGCACATGCATCTTTTGGTAGACGCGGACGCACTTTTCTGCAAAACCACACGATATGCATGATGCACTGGAAGATTTAGACATCGGTGGCCGACTATATACATGGGTTGTTAGCTACCTCAGTGGCCGCACGGTGTATATGTCGACAAGTGATGGCGACACCGGACAGTACCATATACATCCAGGTGTTCCACAAGGGGGAGTTCTCAGTCCAACTCTTTTCAATGTTGCATTGATTGGCCTTGCATCCGAACTTCCTAGCACGGTAAAGATTAGCACATATGCCGACGACATATGCATATGGGCATCTGGAGCCACCCGTCCCCAAATGCGTGCTAGGCTTCAACGTGCAGTGACAATCGCAGCTAAGTATCTTCGGCGTCAAGGCCTCCGACTCTCAACTGAAAAATGTTCTGTGATTACGTTCACGCGAAAACGAATGAGCATGTATCCGATCATTGTTGACGGCGTAGCGATACCTACGGTTACACACCACAGATTCCTTGGCTTAGTCATAGACCGGGGATTATCTTGGTCAAGACACGTCGCCGCACTGAAGTCAAAGCTGAAGAGTTTTGTTCACGTCCTTCGCGTCGTGGCAGCAACAAGATGGGGCCCCTCGGAGTCGTCATTACTCCAATTGTACCGAGCACTATTCGTAGGGTATATACGGTACAGCATGCCGGCGCTCTCAAGCATGGGACTTAGTTGTGTGCGCGCGCTGGAGAGCATTCAAGCTCAAGCATTGCGCACATGTTTGGGCCTCCCACGATGCACGTCAACCAATGGAACAATAGCGGAAGCTCGTGCTTGTCCTATTCGGGTGTACTTGCTCTGCGAGCCTCTTCGAATGTACCTCCGCGTGTTGAACCGACACAGGCACCATCCTCTGTCATCGCTCCCTACCACACACCCAGATTCCAGCTTTTCAACGACTATAACGCGGCATCAGAGTGTTTTGCCGACAAGATTCTCTCCCGACTGTATTCCGAGAACACCCCCGTGGGTTCTGCCTAAACCTGTCGTTACATTGCAGATCCCTGGAATTACTAAAAAGTCTTTCGTTCCATCTATTGGCCTCAGGCAACTCACCCTGTTGCACATTTCTACAGAGTACGGAGATACTGTACATGTGTATACCGATGGCTCTGTCACACCATATGCCTCCACTGCGGCCTTCGTCATTCCACATATGATCATCGCTCGCCGGTTTAAACTAGACCATAGCTCAACATCAACTGCCGCAGAACTTGTTGCTATCCGGGAAGCACTTCGATTTCTCTCCGAGGAGCGTCCTCGCGCATGGACGATATTCTGCGATTGCAAGCCAGCTCTGCAAACGATTGACTGTGTCCTCAGACGGGGCCCGTATTATTCTATGGCTATAGAAATTACAGAGTATCTCGACCACGCAACAAGAAATGGCCACAATGTCACCTTTCAGTGGATACCATCACACTGTGGCGTGATAGGGAACGAACAGGCAGACGCTGAAGCAAAAACTGCTTTAGATAATGCTTGTGAAGTACGCATTCCGTTCTCACGAACAGACACAAACGCCCTACTTCGTCGCGTAAACCGCAACTCTACGTTGGAACACTGGGCCCAACCAGATCGACGACACAAGCGATTACACAAATGGGACCAAGAAATGAGATTTCGTATGCCTCACAAGTTCAATAGAAACCACACGAGCATGGTGCACCGGATTCGCCTTGGTGTCGCATTCACCAACCGTTATAGAAATATGATAGGTGCCAGTGATACTAGCCCAAACTGTGAATGCTGTGAGGTGCCAGAAACACTTGAACATATATTTTGCGTGTGTCCCGCGTACGCGCAAGAACGACAACAACTTGTCTCTTCCATAGCAAACATCCATGAGAGACCGCTATCGGACGAGTTTCTTTTAGGTCCTTGGCCTAATGCAACCAGCGCAGCCCTGGTAACAAGAGCCGCTGTAGCTTTTCTCCAAGCCACTGGGCTGGACGCACGCCTTTAGAGATACCACAACTCTGTGAATTTGTATATACGCATCTCTTCCTTATACCATCATCATTCATCAGCCCTTTCCCTCCCCGTCCCTTTTCCCCAGAGTAGAGTAGCAGGCCAGAGCAAGTTATAGCTCAGGCCGACCTCTCTGCCTTTCTGTAAATAAATTTCTCTCTCTCTCTCACACGATATGCATGCAAATGGTGCTTTTGGCAGAACGCGCACGTGGATTTCTACGAAACGACGTGAAAAGCATGCCGATGCTGCTCTGTTTAGCAACGGCACATGGATTTGTGCTAAAAAGCGTTTTAAGCATGCACATGCATCTTTTGGTAGACGCGGACGCACTTTTCTGCAAAACCACACGATATGCATGCAAATGGTGCTTTTGGCAGAACGCGCACGTGGATTTCCACCAAACGACGTGAAAAGCATGCCGATGCTGCTCTTTTTCGCACCCGCACATAGATTTGTGCCAAAACGCGTTTTAAGCATGCACATGCATCTTTTGGTAGACGCGGACGCAGTTTTATGCAAAACCGCACGATATGCATGCAAATGGTGCTTTTGGCAGAACGCGCACGTGGATTCTACCAAACGACTTGAAAAGCATGCCGATGCTGCTCTTTTTAGCACCCGCACATGGATTTGTGCCAAAACGCGTTTTAAGCATGCACATGCATCTTTTGGTAGACGCGGACGCAGTTTTCGGCAAAACCACACGATATGCATGCAAATGGTGCTTTTGGCAGAACGCGCGCGTGGATTTCTACCAAACGACGTGAAAAGCATGCCGATGCTGCTCTTTTTAGCACCCGCAGATGGACTTGTGCCAAAACGCGTTTTAAGCATGCACATGCATCTTTTGGTAGACGCGGACGCAGTTTTCGGCAAAACCACACGATATGCATGCAAATGGTGCTTTTGGCAGAACGCGCCCGTGGATTTCTACCAAACGACGTGAAAAGCATGCCGATGCTGCTCTTTTTAGCACCCGCACATGGATTTGTGCCAAAACGCGTTTTAAGCATGCACATGCATCTTTTGGTAGACGCGGACGCAGTTTTCGGCAAAACCACACGATATGCATGCAAATGGTGCTTTTGGCAGAACGCGCGCGTGGATTTCTACCAAACGACGTGAAAAGCATGCCGATGCTGCTCTTTTTAGCACCCGCACATGGATTTGTGCCAAAACGCGTTTTAAGCATGCACATGCATCTTTTGGTAGACGCGGACGCAGTTTTCTGCAAAACCACACGATATGCATACAAATGGTGCTTTTGGCAGAACGCGCACGTGGATTTCTACCAAACGACGTGAAAAGCATGCCGATGCTGCTCTTTTTAGCACCCGCACATGGATTTGTGCCCAAACGCGTTTTAAGCATGCACATGCATCTTTTGGTAGACGCGGACGCAGTTTTCGGCAAAACCACACGATATGCATGCAAATGGTGCTTTTGGCAGAACGCGCGCGTGGATTTCTACCAAACGACGTGAAAAGCATGCCGATGCTGCTCTTTTTAGCACCCGCACATGGATTTGTGCCAAAACGCGTTTTAAGCATGCACATGCATCTTTTGGTAGACGCGGACGCAGTTTTCTGCAAAACCACACGATATGCATGCAAATGGTGCTTTTGGCAGAACGCGCACGTGGATTTCTACGAAACGACGTGAAAAGCATGCCGATGCTGCTCTTTTTAGCAACGGCACATGGATTTGTGCCAAAACGCGTTTTAAGCTTGCACATGCATCTTTTGGTAGACGCGGACGCACTTTTCTGCAAAACCACACGATATGCATGCAAATGGTGCTTTTGGCAGAACGCGCACGTGGATTTCTACCAAACGACGTGAAAAGCATGCCGATGCTGCTCTTTTTAGCACCCGCACATGGATTTGTGCCAAAACGCGTTTTAAGCATGCACATGCATCTTTTGGTAGACGCGGACGCAGTTTTCTGCAAAACCGCACGATACGCATGCAAATGGTGCTTTTGGCAGAACGCGCACGTGGATTTCTACCAAACGACGTGAAAAGCATGCCGATGCTGCTCTTTTGAGCACCCGCACATGGATTTGTGCCAAAACGCGTTTTAAGCATGCACATGCATCTTTTGGTAGACGCGGACGCAGTTTTCGGCAAAACCACACGATATGCATGCAAATGGTGCTTTTGGCAGAACGCGCACGTGGATTTCTGCCAAACGACGTGAAAAGCATGCCGATGCTGCTCTTTTTAGCACCCGCACATGGATTTGTGCCAAAACGCGTTTTAAGCATGCACATGCATCTTTTGGTAGACGCGGACGCAGTTTTCTGCAAAACCACACGATATGCATGCAAATGGTGCTTTTGGCAGAACGCGCACGTGGATTTCTACCAAACGACGTTAAAAGCATGCCGATGCTGCTCTTTTTAGCACCCGCACATGGATTTGTGCCAAAACGCGTTTTAAGCATGCACATGCATCTTTTGGTAGACGCGGACGCAGTTTTCTGCAAAACCACACGATATGCATGCAAATGGTGCTTTTGGCAGAACGCGCGCGTGGATTTCTACCAAACGACGTGAAAAGCATGCCGATGCTGCTCTTTTTAGCACCCGCACATGGATTTGTGGCAAAACGCGTGTTAAGCATGCACATGCATCTTTTGGTAGACGCGGACGCAGTTTTCTGCAAAACCACACGATATGCATGCAAATGGTGCTTTTGGCAGAACGCGCACGTGGATTTCTACCAAACGACGTGAAAAGCATGCCGATGCTGCTCTTTTTAGCACCGGCACATGGATTGGTGCTAAAACGCGTTTTAAGCATGCACATGCATCTTTCGGTAGACGCGGACGCATTTTTCTGCAAAACCACACGATATGCATGCAAATGGTGCTTTTGGCAGAACGCGCACGTGGATTTCTACGAAACGACGTGAAAATCATGCCGATGCTGCTCTCTTTAGCAACGGCACATGGATTTGTGCCAAAACGCGTTTTAAGCCTGCACATGCATCTTTTGGTAGACGCGGACGCACTTTTTTGCAAAACCACACGATATGCATGCAAATGGTGCTTTTGGCAGAACGCGCGCGTGGATTTCTACCAAACGACGTGAAAAGCATGCCGATGCTGCTCTTTTTAGCACCCGCACATGGATTTGTGGCAAAACGCGTGTTAAGCATGCACATGCATCTTTTGGTAGACGCGGACGCTGTTTTCTGCAAAACCACACGATATGCATGCAAATGGTGCTTTTGGCAGAACGCGCACGTGGATTTCTACCAAACGACGTGAAAAGCATGCCGATGCTGCTCTTTTTAGCACCCGCACATGGATTTGTGCCAAAACGCGTTTTAAGCATGCACATGCATCTTTTGGTAGACGCGGACGCAGTTTTCTGCAAAACCGCACGATATGCATGCAAATGGTGCTTTTGGCAGAACGCGCACGTGGATTTGTACCAAACGACGTGAAAAGCATGCCGATGCTGCTCTTTTGAGCACCCGCACATGTATTTGTGCCAAAACGCGTTTTAAGCATGCACATGCATCTTTTGGTAGACGCGGACGCAGTTTTCGGCAAAACCACACGATATGCATTCAAATGGTGCTTTTGGCAGAACGCGCGCGTGGATTTCTACCAAACGACGTGAAAAGCATGCCGATGCTGCTCTTTTTAGCACCCGCACATGGATTTGTGCCAAAACGCGTGTTAAGCATGCACATGCATCTTTTGGTAGACGCGGACGCAGTTTTCTGCAAAACCACACGATATGCATGCAAATGGTGCTTTTGGCAGAACGCGCTCGTGGATTTCTACCAAACGACGTGAAAAGCATGCCGATGCTGCTCTTTTTAGCACCGGCACATGAATTTGTGCTAAAAAGCGTTTTAAGCATGCACATGCATCTTTTGGTAGACGCGGACGCACTTTTCTGCAAAACCACACGATATGCATGCAAATGGTGCTTTTGGCAGAACGCGCACGTGGATTTCCACCAAACGACGTGAAAAGCATGCCGATGCTGCTCTTTTTCGCACCCGCACATGGATTTGTGCCAAAACGCGTTTTAAGCATGCACATGCATCTTTTGGTAGACGCGGACGCAGTTTTATGCAAAACCGCACGATATGCATGCAAATGGTGCTTTTGACAGAACGCGCGCGTGGATTTCTACCAAACGACGTGAAAAGCATGCCGATGCTGCTCTTTTTAGCACCCGCACATGGATTTGTGCCAAAACGCGTTTTAAGCATGCACATGCATCTTTTGGTAGACGCGGACGCAGTTTTCTGCAAAACCACACGATATGCATGCAAATGGTGCTTTTGGCAGAACGCGCACGTGGATTTCTACCGAACGACGTGAAAAGCATGCCGATGCTGCTCTTTTTAGCACCGGCACATGGATTTGTGCTAAAAAGCGTTTTAAGCATGCACATGCATCTTTTGGTAGACGCGGACGCACTTTTCTGCAAAACCACACGATATGCATGCAAATGGTGCTTTTGGCAGAACGCGCGCGTGGATTTCTACCAAACGACGTGAAAAGCATGCCGATGCTGCTCTTTTTAGCACCCGCACATGGATTTGTGCCAAAACACGTTTTAAGCATGCACATGCATCTTTTGGTAGACGCGGACGCAGTTTTCTGCAAAACCACACGATATGCATGCAAATGGTGCTTTTGGCAGAACGCGCACGTGGATTTCTACGAAACGACGTGAAAAGCATGCCGATGCTGCTCTTTTTAGCAACGGCACATGGATTTGTGCCAATACGCGTTTTAAGCTTGCACATGCATCTTTTGGTAGACGCGGACGCACTTTTCTGCAAAACCACACGATATGCATGCAAATGGTGCTTTTGGCAGAACGCGCACGTGGATTTCTACCAAACGACGTGAAAAGCATGCCGATGCTGCTCTTTTTAGCACCCGCACATGGATTTGTGCCAAAACGCGTTTTAAGCATGCACATGCATCTTTTGGTAGACGCGGACGCAGTTTTCTGCAAAACCGCACGATATGCATGCAAATGGTGCTTTTGGCAGAACGCGCACCTGGATTTCTACCAAACGACGTGAAAAGCATGCCGATGCTGCTCTTTTGAGCACCCGCACATGGATTTGTGCCAAAACGCGTTTTAAGCATGCACACGCATCTTTTGGTAGACGCGGACGCAGTTTTCGGCAAAACCACACCATATGCATGCAAATGGTGCTTTGGCAGAACGCGTGCGTGGATTTCTACCAAACGACGTGAAAAGCATGCCGATGCTGCTATTTTTAGCACCCGCACATGGATTTGTGCCAAAACGCGTTTTAAGCATGCACATGCATCTTTTGGTAGACGCGGACGCAGTTTTCGGCAAAACCACACGATATGCATGCAAATGGTGCTTTGGCAGAACGCGCGCGTGGATTTCTACCAAACGACGTGAAAAGCATGCCGATGCTGCTCTTTTTAGCACCCGCACATGGATTTGTGCCAAAACGCGTTTTAAGCATGCACATGCATCTTTTGGTAGACGCGGACGCAGTTTTCTGCAAAACCACACGATATGCATGCAAATGGTGCTTTTGGCAGAACGCGCACGTGGATTTCTACCAAACGACGTGAAAAGCATGCCGATGCTGCTCTTTTTAGCAACGGCACATGGATTTGTGCCAAAACGCGTTTTAAGCTTGCACATGCATCTTTTGGTAGACGCGGACGCACTTTTCTGCAAAACCACACGATATGCATGCAAATGGTGCTTTTGGCAGAACGCGCACGTGGATTTCTACCAAACGACGTGAAAAGCATGCCGATGCTGCTCTTTTTAGCACCCGCACATGGATTTGTGCCAAAACGCGTTTTAAGCATGCACATGCATCTTTTGGTAGACGCGGACGCAGTTTTCTGCAAAACCGCACGATATGCATGCAAATGGTGCTTTTGGCAGAACGCGCACGTGGATTTCTACCAAACGACGTGAAAAGCATGCCGATGCTGCTCTTTTGAGCACCCGCACATGGATTGGTGCCAAAACGCGTTTTAAGCATGCACATGCATCTTTTGGTAGACGCGGACGCAGTTTTCGGCAAAACCACACGATATGCATGCAAATGGTGCTTTTGGCAGAACGCGCGCGTGGATTTCTACCAAACGACGTGAAAAGCATGCCGATGCTGCTCTTTTTAGCACCCGCACATGGATTTGTGCCAAAACGCGTTTTAAGCGTGCACATGCATCTTTTGGTAGACGCGGACGCAGTTTTCTGCAAAACCACACGATATGCATGCAAATGGTGCTTTTGGAAGAACGCGCACGTGGATTTCTACGAAGCGACGTGAAAAGCATGCCGATGCTGCTCTTTTTAGCAACGGCACATGGATTTGTGCCAAAACGCGTTTTAAGCTTGCACATGCATCTTTTGGTAGACGCGGACGCACTTTTCTGCAAAACCACACGATATGCATGCAAATGGTGCTTTTGGCAGAACGCGCACGTGGATTTCTACCAAACGACGTGAAAAGCATGCCGATGCTGCTCTTTTTAGCACCCGCACATGGATTTGTGCCAAAACGCGTTTTAAGCATGCACATGCATCTTTTGGTAGACGCGGACGCAGTTTTCTACAAAACCGCACGATATGCATGCAAATGGTGCTTTTGGCAGAACGCGCACGTGGATTTCTACCAAACGACGTGAAAAGCATGCCGATGCTGCTCTTTTGAGCACCCGCACATGGATTTGTGCCAAAACGCGTTTTAAGCATGCACATGCATCTTTTGGTAGACGCGGACGCAGTTTTCGGCAAAACCACACGATATGCATGCAAATGGTGCTTTTGGCAGAACGCGCGCGTGGATTTCTACCAAACGACGTGAAAAGCATGCCGATGCTGCTCTTTTTAGCACCCGCAGATGGATTTGTGCCAAAACGCGTGTTAAGCATGCACAGGCATCTTTTGGTAGACGCGGACGCAGTTTTCTGCAAAACCACACGATATGCATGCAAATGGTGCTTTTGGCAGAACGCGCACGTGGATTTCTACCAAACGACGTGAAAAGCATGCCGATGCTGCTCTTTTTAGCACCGGCACATGGATTTGTGCTAAAAAGCGTTTTAAGCATGCACATGCATCTTTTGGTAGACGCGGACGCAGTTTTCTGCAAAACCGCACGATATGCATGCAAATGGTGCTTTTGGCAGAACGCGCACGTGGATTTCTACCAAACGACGTGAAAAGCATGCCGATGCTGCTCTTTTTAGCACCCGCACATGGATTTGTGCCAAAACGCGTTTTAAGCATGCACATGCATCTTTTGGTAGACGCGGACGCAGTTTTCGGCAAAACCACACGATATTCATGCAAATGGTGCTTTTGGCAGAACGCGCGCGTGAATTTCTACCAAACGACGTGAAAAGCATGCCGATGCTGCTCTTTTTAGCAACCGCACATGGATTTGTGCCAAAACGCGTTTTAAGCATGCACATGCATCTTTTGGTAGACGCGGACGCAGTTTTCGGCAAAACCACACGATATGCATGCAAATCGTGCTTTTGGCAGAACGCGCACGTGGATTTCTACCAAACGACGTGAAAAGCATGCCGATGCTGCTCTTTTGAGCACCCGCACATGGATTTGTGCCAAAACGCGTTTTAAGCATGCACACGCATCTTTTGGTAGACGCGGACGCAGTTTTCGGCAAAACCACACCATATGCATGCAAATGGTGCTTTGGCAGAACGCGCGCGTGGATTTCTACCAAACGACGTGAAAAGCATGCCGATGCTGCTATTTTTAGCACCCGCACATGGATTTGTGCCAAAACGCGTTTTAAGCATGCACATGCATCTTTTGGTAGACGCGGACGCAGTTTTCGGCAAAACCACACGATATGCATGCAAATGGTGCTTTTGGCAGAACGCGCGCGTGGATTTCTACCAAACGACGTGAAAAGCATGCCGATGCTGCTCTTTTTAGCACCCGCACATGGATTTGTGCCAAAACGCGTTTTAAGCATGCACATGCATCTTTTGGTAGACGCGGACGCAGTTTTCTGCAAAACCACACGATATGCATGCAAATGGTGCTTTTGGCAGAACGCGCACGTGGATTTCTACCAAACGACGTGAAAAGCATGCCGATGCTGCTCTTTTTAGCAACGGCACATGGATTTGTGCCAAAACGCGTTTTAAGCTTGCACATGCATCTTTTGGTAGACGCGGACGCACTTTTCTGCAAAACCACACGATATGCATGCAAATGGTGCTTTTGGCAGAACGCGCACGTGGATTTCTACCAAACGACGTGAAAAGCATGCCGATGCTGCTCTTTTTAGCACCCGCACATGGATTTGTGCCAAAACGCGTTTTAAGCATGCACATGCATCTTTTGGTAGACGCGGACGCAGTTTTCTGCAAAACCGCACGATATGCATGCAAATGGTGCTTTTGGCAGAACGCGCACGTGGATTTCTACCAAACGACGTGAAAAGCATGCTGATGCTGCTCTTTTGAGCACCCGCACATGGATTGGTGCCAAAACGCGTTTTAAGCATGCACATGCATCTTTTGGTAGACGCGGACGCAGTTTTCGGCAAAACCACACGATATGCATGCAAATGGTGCTTTTGGCAGAACGCGCGCGTGGATTTCTACCAAACGACGTGAAAAGCATGCCGATGCTGCTCTTTTTAGCACCCGCACATGGATTTGTGCCAAAACGCGTTTTAAGCATGCACATGCATCTTTTGGTAGACGCGGACGCAGTTTTCTGCAAAACCACACGATATGCATGCAAATGGTGCTTTTGGCAGAACGCGCACGTGGATTTCTACGAAACGACGTGAAAAGCATGCCGATGCTGCTCTTTTTAGCAACGGCACATGGATTTGTGCCAAAACGCGTTTTAAGCTTGCACATGCATCTTTTGGTAGACGCGGACGCACTTTTCTGCAAAACCACACGATATGCATGCAAATGGTGCTTTTGGCAGAACGCGCACGTGGATTTCTACCAAACGACGTGAAAAGCATGCCGATGCTGCTCTTTTTAGCACCCGCACATGGATTTGTGCCAAAACGCGTTTTAAGCATGCACATGCATCTTTTGGTAGACGCGGACGCAGTTTTCTGCAAAACCGCACGATATGCATGCAAATGGTGCTTTTGGCAGAACGCGCACGTGGATTTCTACCAAACGACGTGAAAAGCATGCCGATGCTGCTCTTTTGAGCACCCGCACATGGATTTGTGCCAAAACGCGTTTTAAGCATGCACATGCATCTTTTGGTAGACGCGGACGCAGTTTTCGGCAAAACCACACGATATGCATGCAAATGGTGCTTTTGGCAGAACGCGCGCGTGAATTTCTACCAAACGACGTGAAAAGCATGCCGATGCTGCTTTTTTTAGCACCCGCAGATGGATTTGTGCCAAAACGCGTGTTAAGCATGCACATGCATCTTTTGGTAGACGCGGACGCAGTTTTCTGCAAAACCACACGATATGCATGCAAATGGTGCTTTTGGCAGAACGCGCTCGTGGATTTCTACCAAACGACGTGAAAAGCATGCCGATGCTGCTCTTTTTAGCACCGGCACATGAATTTGTGCTAAAAAGCGTTTTAAGCATGCACATGCATCTTTTGGTAGACGCGGACGCACTTTTCTGCAAAACCACACGATATGCATGCAAATGGTGCTTTTGGCAGAACGCGCACGTGGATTTCCACCAAACGACGTGAAAAGCATGCCGATGCTGCTCTTTTTCGCACCCGCACATGGATTTGTGCCAAAACGCGTTTTAAGCATGCACATGCATCTTTTGGTAGACGCGGACGCAGTTTTATGCAAAACCGCACGATATGCATGCAAATGGTGCTTTTGACAGAACGCGCGCGTGGATTTCTACCAAACGACGTGAAAAGCATGCCGATGCTGCTCTTTTTAGCACCCGCACTTGGATTTGTGCCAAAACGCGTTTTAAGCATGCACATGCATCTTTTGGTAGACGCGGACGCAGTTTTCTGCAAAACCACACGATATGCATGCAAATGGTGCTTTTGGCAGAACGCGCACGTGGATTTCTACCAAACGACGTGAAAAGCATGCCGATGCTGCTCTTTTTAGCACCGGCACATGGATTTGTGCTAAAAAGCGTTTTAAGCATGCACATGCATCTTTTGGTAGACGCGGACGCACTTTTCTGCAAAACCACACGATATGCATGCAAATGGTGCTTTTGGCAGAACGCGCGCGTGGATTTCTACCAAACGACGTGAAAAGCATGCCGATGCTGCTCTTTTTAGCACCCGCACATAGATTTGTGCCAAAACGCGTTTTAAGCATGCACATGCATCTTTTGGTAGACGCGGACGCAGTTTTCTGCAAAACCACACGATATGCATGCAAATGGTGCTTTTGGCAGAACGCGCACGTGGATTTCTACGAAACGACGTGAAAAGCATGCCGATGCTGCTCTTTTTAGCAACGGCACATGGATTTGTGCCAAAACGCGTTTTAAGCTTGCACATGCATCTTTTGGTAGACGCGGACGCACTCTTCTGCAAAACCACACGATATGCATGCAAATGGTGCTTTTGGCAGAACGCGCACGTGGATTTCTACCAAACGACGTGAAAAGCATGCCGATGCTGCTCTTTTTAGCACCCGCACATGGATTTGTGCCAAAACGCGTTTTAAGCATGCACATGCATCTTTTGGTAGACGCGGACGCAGTTTTCTGCAAAACCGCACGATATGCATGCAAATGGTGCTTTTGGCAGAACGCGCACGTGGATTTCTACCAAACGACGTGAAAAGCATGCCGATGCTGCTCTTTTGAGCACCCGCACATGGATTTGTGCCAAAACGCGTTTTAAGCATGCACACGCATCTTTTGGCAGACGCGGACGCAGTTTTCGGCAAAACCACACCATATGCATGCAAATGGTGCTTTGGCAGAACGCGCGCGTGGATTTCTACCAAACGACGTGAAAAGCATGCCGATGCTGCTATTTTTAGCACCCGCACATGGATTTGTGCCAAAACGCGTTTTAAGCATGCACATGCATCTTTTGGTAGACGCGGACGCAGTTTTCGGCAAAACCACACGATATGCATGCAAATGGTGCTTTTGGCAGAACGCGCGCGTGGATTTCTACCAAACGACGTGAAAAGCATGCCGATGCTGCTCTTTTTAGCACCCGCACATGGATTTGTGCCAAAACGCGTTTTAAGCATGCACATGCATCTTTTGGTAGACGCGGACGCAGTTTTCTGCAAAACCACACGATATGCATGCAAATGGTGCTTTTGGCAGAACGCGCACGTGGATTTCTACCAAACGACGTGAAAAGCATGCCGATGCTGCTCTTTTTAGCAACGGCACATGGATTTGTGCCAAAACGCGTTTTAAGCTTGCACATGCATCTTTTGGTAGACGCGGACGCACTTTTCTGCAAAACCACACGATATGCATGCAAATGGTGCTTTTGGCAGAACGCGCACGTGGATTTCTACCAAACGACGTGAAAAGCATGCCGATGCTGCTCTTTTTAGCACCCGCACATGGATTTGTGCCAAAACGCGTTTTAAGCATGCACATGCATCTTTTGGTAGACGCGGACGCAGTTTTCTGCAAAACCGCACGATATGCATGCAAATGGTGCTTTTGGCAGAACGCGCACGTGGATTTCTACCAAACGACGTGAAAAGCATGCCGATGCTGCTCTTTTGAGCACCCGCACATGGATTGGTGCCAAAACGCGTTTTAAGCATGCACATGCATCTTTTGGTAGACGCGGACGCAGTTTTCGGCAAAACCACACGATATGCATGCAAATGGTGCTTTTGGCAGAACGCGCGCGTGGATTTCTACCAAACGACGTGAAAAGCATGCCGATGCTGCTCTTTTTAGCACCCGCACATGGATTTGTGCCAAAACGCGTTTTAAGCGTGCACATGCATCTTTTGGTAGACGCGGACGCAGTTTTCTGCAAAACCACACGATATGCATGCAAATGGTGCTTTTGGCAGAACGCGCACGTGGATTTCTACGAAGCGACGTGAAAAGCATGCCGATGCTGCTCTTTTTAGCAACGGCACATGGATTTGTGCCAAAACGCGTTTTAAGCTTGCACATGCATCTTTTGGTAGACGCGGACGCACTTTTCTGCAAAACCACACGATATGCATGCAAATGGTGCTTTTGGCAGAACGCGCACGTGGATTTCTACCAAACGACGTGAAAAGCATGCCGATGCTGCTCTTTTTAGCACCCGCACATGGATTTGTGCCAAAACGCGTTTTAAGCATGCACATGCATCTTTTGGTAGACGCGGACGCAGTTTTCTACAAAACCGCACGATATGCATGCAAATGGTGCTTTTGGCAGAACGCGCACGTGGATTTCTACCAAACGACGTGAAAAGCATGCCGATGCTGCTCTTTTGAGCACCCGCACATGGATTTGTGCCAAAACGCGTTTTAAGCATGCACATGCATCTTTTGGTAGACGCGGACGCAGTTTTCGGCAAAACCACACGATATGCATGCAAATGGTGCTTTTGGCAGAACGCGCGCGTGGATTTCTACCAAACGACGTGAAAAGCATGCCGATGCTGCTCTTTTTAGCACCCGCAGATGGATTTGTGCCAAAACGCGTGTTAAGCATGCACAGGCATCTTTTGGTAGACCCGGACGCAGTTTTCTGCAAAACCACACCATATGCATGCAAATGGTGCTTTTGGCAGAACGCGCACGTGGATTTCTACCAAACGACGTGAAAAGCATGCCGATGCTGCTCTTTTTAGCACCGGCACATGGATTTGTGCTAAAAAGCGTTTTAAGCATGCACATGCATCTTTTGGTAGACGCGGACGCAGTTTTCTGCAAAACCGCACGATATGCATGCAAATGGTGCTTTTGGCAGAACGCGCACGTGGATTTCTACCAAACGACGTGAAAAGCATGCCGATGCTGCTCTTTTTAGCACCCGCACATGGATTTGTGCCAAAACGCGTTTTAAGCATGCACATGCATCTTTTGGTAGACGCGGACGCAGTTTTCGGCAAAACCACACGATATTCATGCAAATGGTGCTTTTGGCAGAACGCGCGCGTGAATTTCTACCAAACGACGTGAAAAGCATGCCGATGCTGCTCTTTTTAGCAACCGCACATGGATTTGTGCCAAAACGCGTTTTAAGCATGCACATGCATCTTTTGGTAGACGCGGACGCAGTTTTCGGCAAAACCACACGATATGCATGCAAATCGTGCTTTTGGCAGAACGCGCACGTGGATTTCTACCAAACGACGTGAAAAGCATGCCGATGCTGCTCTTTTTCGCACCCGCACATGGATTTGTGCCAAAACGCGTTTTAAGCATGCACATGCATCTTTTGGTAGACGCGGACGCAGTTTTCTGCAAAACCACACGATATGCATGCAAATGGTGCTTTTGGCAGAACGCGCACGTGGATTTCTACCAAACGACGTGAAAAGCGTGCCGATGCTGCTCTTTTTAGCAACGGCACATGGATTTGTGCCAAAACGCGTTTTAAGCTTGCACATGCATCTTTTGGTAGACGCGGACGCACTTTTCTGCAAAACCACACGATATGCATGCAAATGGTGCTTTTGGCAGAACGCGCACGTGGATTTCTACCAAACGACGTGAAAAGCATGCCGATGCTGCTCTTTTTAGCACCCGCACATGGATTTGTGCCAAAACGCGTTTTAAGCATGCACATGCATCTTTTGGTAGACGCGGACGCAGTTTTCGGCAAAACCACACGATATGCATGCAAATGGTGCTTTTGGCAGAACGCGCACGTGGATTTCTACCAAACGACGTGAAAAGCATGCTGATGCTGCTCTTTTGAGCACCCGCACATGGATTGGTGCCAAAACGCGTTTTAAGCATGCACATGCATCTTTTGGTAGACGCGGACGCAGTTTTCGGCAAAACCACACGATATGCATGCAAATGGTGCTTTTGGCAGAACGCGCGCGTGGATTTCTACCAAACGACGTGAAAAGCATGCCGATGCTGCTCTTTTTAGCACCCGCACATGGATTTGTGCCAAAACGCGTTTTAAGCATGCACATGCATCTTTTGGTAGACGCGGACGCAGTTTTCTGCAAAACCACACGATATGCATGCAAATGGTGCTTTTGGCAGAACGCGCACGTGGATTTCTACGAAACGACGTGAAAAGCATGCCGATGCTGCTCTTTTTAGCAACGGCACATGGATTTGTGCCAAAACGCGTTTTAAGCTTGCACATGCATCTTTTGGTAGACGCGGACGCACTTTTCTGCAAAACCACACGATATGCATGCAAATGGTGCTTTTGGCAGAACGCGCACGTGGATTTCTACCAAACGACGTGAAAAGCATGCCGATGCTGCTCTTTTTAGCACCCGCACATGGATTTGTGCCAAAACGCGTTTTAAGCATGCACATGCATCTTTTGGTAGACGCGGACGCAGTTTTCTGCAAAACCGCACGATATGCATGCAAATGGTGCTTTTGGCAGAACGCGCACGTGGATTTCTACCAAACGACGTGAAAAGCATGCCGATGCTGCTCTTTTGAGCACCCGCACATGGATTTGTGCCAAAACGCGTTTTAAGCATGCACATGCATCTTTTGGTAGACGCGGACGCAGTTTTCGGCAAAACCACACGATATGCATGCAAATGGTGCTTTTGGCAGAACGCGCGCGTGGATTTCTACCAAACGACGTGAAAAGCATGCCGATGCTGCTCTTTTTAGCACCCGCAGATGGATTTGTGCCAAAACGCGTGTTAAGCATGCACATGCATCTTTTGGTAGACGCGGACGCAGTTTTCTGCAAAACCACACGATATGCATGCAAATGGTGCTTTTGGCAGAACGCGCACGTGGATTTCTACCAAACGACGTGAAAAGCATGCCGATGCTGCTCTTTTTAGCACCGGCACATGGATTTGTGCTAAAAAGCGTTTTAAGCATGCACATGCATCTTTTGGTAGACGCGGACGCAGTTTTCTGCAAAACCGCACGATATGCATGCAAATGGTGCTTTTGGCAGAACGCGCACGTGGATTTCTACCAAACGACGTGAAAAGCATGCCGATGCTGCTCTTTTTAGCACCCGCACATGGATTTGTGCCAAAACGCGTTTTAAGCATGCACATGCATCTTTTGGTAGACGCGGACGCAGTTTTCGGCAAAACCACACGATATTCATGCAAATGGTGCTTTTAGCAGAACGCGCGCGTGAATTTCTACCAAACGACGTGAAAAGCATGCCGATGCTGCTCTTTTTAGCAACCGCACATGGATTTGTGCCAAAACGCGTTTTAAGCATGCACATGCATCTTTTGGTAGACGCGGACGCAGTTTTCGGCAAAACCACACGATATGCATGCAAATCGTGCTTTTGGCAGAACGCGCACGTGGATTTCTACCAAACGACGTGAAAAGCATGCCGATGCTGCTCTTTTTCGCACCCGCACATGGATTTGTGCCAAAACGCGTTTTAAGCATGCACATGCATCTTTTGGTAGACGCGGACGCAGTTTTCTGCAAAACCGCACGATATGCATGCAAATGGTGCTTTTGGCAGAACGCGCACGTGGATTTCTACCAAACGACGTGAAAAGCATGCCGATGCTGCTCTTTTTAGCACCCGCACATGGATTTGTGCCAAAACGCGTTTTAAGCATGCACATGCATCTTTTGGTAGACGCGGACGCAGTTTTCGGCAAAACCACACGATATGCAGGCAAATGGTGCTTTTGGCAGAACGCGCGCGTGGATTTCTACCAAACGACGTGAAAAGCATGCCGATGCTGCTCTTTTTAGCACCCGCACATGGATTTGTGCCAAAACGCGTGTTAAGCATGCACATGCATCTTTTGGTAGACGCGGACGCAGTTTTCTGCAAAACCACACGATATGCATGCAAATGGTGCTTTTGGCAGAACGCGCACGTGGATTTCTACCAAACGACGTGAAAAGCATGCCGATGCTGCTCTTTTTAGCACCGGCACATGGATTTGTGCCAAAACGCGTTTTAAGCATGCACATGCATCTTTTGGTAGACGCGGACGCAGTTTTCGGCAAAACCACACGATATTCATGCAAATGGTGCTTTTGGCAGAACGCGCACGTGGATTTCTACCAAACGACTTGAAAAGCATGCCGATGCTGCTCTTTTTAGCACCCGCACATGGATTTGTGCCAAAACGCGTTTTAAGCATGCACATGCATCTTTTGGTAGACGCGGACGCAGTTTTCGGCAAAACCACACGATATGCATGCAAATGGTGCTTTTGGCAGAACGCGCGCGTGGATTTCTACCAAACGACGTGAAAAGCATGCCGATGCTGCTCTTTTTAGCACCCGCAGATGGATTTGTGCCAAAACGCGTTTTAAGCATGCACATGCATCTTTTGGTAGACGCGGACGCAGTTTTCGGCAAAACCACACGATATGCATGCAAATGGTGCTTTTGGCAGAACGCGCGCGTGGATTTCTACCAAACGACGTGAAAAGCATGCCGATGCTGCTCTTTTTAGCACCCGCACATCGATTTGTGCCAAAACGCGTTTTAAGCATGCACATGCATCTTTTGGTAGACGCGGACGCAGTTTTCTGCAAAACCACACGATAAGCATGCAAATGGTGCTTTTGGCAGAACGCGCACGTGGATTTCTACCAAACGACGTGAAAAGCATGCCGATGCTGCTCTTTTTAGCACCCGCACATGGATTTGTGCCAAAACGCGTTTTAAGCATGCACATGCATCTTTTGGTAGACGCGGACGCAGTTTTCGGCAAAACCACACGATATGCATGCAAATGGTGCTTTTGGCAGAACGCGCGCGTGGATTTCTACCAAACGACGTGAAAAGCATGCCGATGCTGCTCTTTTTAGCACCCGCACATGGATTTGTGCCAAAACGCGTTTTAAGCATGCACATGCATCTTTTGGTAGACGCGGACGCAGTTTTCTGCAAAACCACACGATATGCATGCAAATGGTGCTTTTGGCAGAACGCGCACGTGGATTTCTACGAAACGACGTGAAAAGCATGCCGATGCTGCTCTTTTTAGCAACGGCACATGGATTTGTGCCAAAACGCGTTTTAAGCTTGCACATGCATCTTTTGGTAGACGCGGACGCACTTTTCTGCAAAACCACACGATATGCATGCAAATGGTGCTTTTGGCAGAACGCGCACGTGGATTTCTACCAAACGACGTGAAAAGCATGCCGATGCTGCTCTTTTTAGCACCCGCACATGGATTTGTGCCAAAACGCGTTTTAAGCATGCACAGGCATCTTTTGGTAGACGCGGACGCAGTTTTCTGCAAAACCGCACGATACGCATGCAAATGGTGCTTTTGGCAGAACGCGCACGTGGATTTCTACCAAACGACGTGAAAAGCATGCCGATGCTGCTCTTTTGAGCACCCGCACATGGATTTGTGCCAAAACGCGTTTTAAGCATGCACATGCATCTTTTGGTAGACGCGGACGCAGTTTTCGGCAAAACCACACGATATGTATGCAAATGGTGCTTTTGGCAGAACGCGCACGTGGATTTCTGCCAAACGACGTGAAAAGCATGCCGATGCTGCTCTTTTTAGCACCCGCACATGGATTTGTGCCAAAACGCGTTTTAAGCATGCACATGCATCTTTTGGTAGACGCGGACGCAGTTTTCTGCAAAACCACACGATATGCATGCAAATGGTGCTTTTGGCAGAACGCGCACGTGGATTTCTACCAAACGACGTTAAAAGCATGCCGATGCTGCTCTTTTTAGCACCCGCACATGGATTTGTGCCAAAACGCGTTTTAAGCATGCACATGCATCTTTTGGTAGACGCGGACGCAGTTTTCTGCAAAACCACACGATATGCATGCAAATGGTGCTTTTGGCAGAACGCGCGCGTGGATTTCTACCAAACGACGTGAAAAGCATGCCGATGCTGCTCTTTTTAGCACCCGCACATGGATTTGTGGCAAAACGCGTGTTAAGCATGCACATGCATCTTTTGGTAGACGCGGACGCAGTTTTCTGCAAAACCACACGATATGCATGCAAATGGTGCTTTTGGCAGAACGCGCACGTGGATTTCTACCAAACGACGTGAAAAGCATGCCGATGCTGCTCTTTTTAGCACCGGCACATGGATTGGTGCTAAAACGCGTTTTAAGCATGCACATGCATCTTTCGGTAGACGCGGACGCATTTTTCTGCAAAACCACACGATATGCATGCAAATGGTGCTTTTGGCAGAACGCGCACGTGGATTTCTACGAAACGACGTGAAAATCATGCCGATGCTGCTCTCTTTAGCAACGGCACATGGATTTGTGCCAAAACGCGTTTTAAGCCTGCACATGCATCTTTTGGTAGACGCGGACGCACTTTTTTGCAAAACCACACGATATGCATGCAAATGGTGCTTTTGGCAGAACGCGCACGTGGATTTCTACCAAACGACGTGAAAAGCATGCCGATGCTGCTCTTTTTAGCACCCGCACATGGATTTGTGCCAAAACGCGTTTTAAGCATGCACATGCATCTTTTGGTAGACGCGGACGCAGTTTTCTGCAAAACCGCACGATATGCATGCAAATGGTGCTTTTGGCAGAACGCGCACGTGGATTTGTACCAAACGACGTGAAAAGCATGCCGATGCTGCTCTTTTGAGCACCCGCACATGTATTTGTGCCAAAACGCGTTTTAAGCATGCACATGCATCTTTTGGTAGACGCGGACGCAGTTTTCGGCAAAACCACACGATATGCATTCAAATGGTGCTTTTGGCAGAACGCGCGCGTGGATTTCTACCAAACGACGTGAAAAGCATGCCGATGCTGCTCTTTTTAGCACCCGCACATGGATTTGCGCCAAAACGCGTGTTAAGCGCACATGTATCTTTTGGTAGATGCGGACGCAGTTTTCTGCAAAACCAAACGATATACATGCAAATGGTGCTTTTGGCAGAACTCGCACGTGGATTTCTACCAAACGACGTGAAAAGCATGCCGATGCTGCTCTTTTTAGCACCCGCACATGCATTTGTGCCAAAACGCGTTTTAAGCATGCACATGCATCTTTGGTAGACGCGGACGCAGTTTTCTGCAAAACCGCACGCTATGCATGCAAATGGTGCTTTTGGCAGAACGCGCACGTGGATTTCTACCAAACGACGTGAAAAGCATGCCGATGCTGCTCTTTTTAGCACCCGCACATGGATTTGTGCCAAAACGCGTTTTAAGCATGCACATGCATCTTTTGGTAGACGCGGACGCAGTTTTCGGCAAAACCACACGATATGCATGCAAATGGTGCTTTTGGCAGAACGCGCGCGTGGATTTCTACCAAACGACGTGAAAAGCATGCCGATGCTGCTCTTTTTAGCACCCGCACATGGATTTGTGCCAAAACGCGTTTTAAGCATGCACATGCATCTTTTGGTAGACGCGGACGCACTTTTCTGCAAAACCACACGATATGCATGCAAATGGTGCTTTTGCCAGAACGCGCACGTGGATTTCTACCAAACGACGTGAAAAGCATGCCGATGCTGCTATTTTTAGCACCGGCACATGGATTTGCGCTAAAACGCGTTTTAAGCATGCACATGCATCTTTTGGTTGACGCGGACGCACTTTTCTGCAAAACCACACGATATGCATGCAAATGGTGCTTTTGCAGAACGCGCACGTGGATTTCTACCAAACGACGTGAAAAGCATGCCGATGCTGCTCTTTTAGCACCGGCACATGGATTTGTGCCAAAACGCGTTTTAAGCATTCATATGCATCTTTTGGTAGACGCGGACGCAGTTTTCTGCAAAACCGCACGATATGCATGCAAATGGTGCTTTTGGCAGAACGCGCACGTGGATTTCCACCAAACGACGTGAAAAGCATGCCGATGCTGCTCTTTTTAGCACCCGCACATGGATTTGTGCCAAAACGCGTTTTAAGCATGCACATGCATCTTTTGGTAGACGCGGACGCAGTTTTCTGCAAAACCGCACGATATGCATGCAAATGGTGCTTTTGGCAGAACGCGCACGTGAATTTCTACCAAACGACGTGAAAAACATGCCGATGCTGCTCTTTTTAGCACCCGCACATGGATTTGTGCCAAAACGCGTTTTAAGCATGCACATGCATCTTTCGGTAGACGCGGACGCAGTTTTCGGCAAAACCACACGATATGCATGCAAATGGTGCTTTTGGCAGAACGCGCGCGTGGATTTCTACCAAACGACGTGAAAAGCATGCCGATGCTGCTCTTTTTAGCACCCGCACATGGATCTGTGCCAAAACGCGTTTTAAGCATGCACATGCATCTTTTGGTAGACGCGGACGCAGTTTTCTGCAAAACCGCACGATATGCATGCAAATGGTGCTTTTGGCAGAACGCGCACGTGGATTTCTACCAAACGACGTGAAAAACATGCCGATGCTGCTCTTTTTAGCACCCGCACATGGATTTGTGCTAAAACGCGTTTTAAGCATGCACATGCATCTTTTGGTAGACGCGGACGCAGTTTTCTGCAAAACCGCACGATATGCATGCAAATGGTGCTTTTGGCAGAACGCGCACGTGGATTTCTACCAAACGACGTGAAAAACATGCCGATGCTGCTCTTTTTAGCACCCGCACATGGATTTGTGCCAAAACGCGTTTTAAGCATGCACATGCATCTTTTGGTAGACGGGGACGCAGTTTTCGGCACAACCACACGATATGCATGCAAATGGTGCTTTTGGCAGAACGCGCGCGTGGATTTCTACCAAACGACGTGAAAAGCATGCCGATGCTGCCCTTTTTAGCACCCGCACATGGATTTGTGCCAAAACGCGTTTTAAGCATGCACATGCATCTTTTGGTAGACGCGGACGCAGTTTTCTGCAAAACCACACGATATGCATGCAAATGGTGCTTTTGGCAGAACGCGCGCGTGGATTTCTACCAAACGACGTGAAAAGCATGCCGATGCTGCTCTTTTTAGCATCCGCACATGGATTTGTGCCAAAACGCGTGTTAAGCATGCACATGCATCATTTGGTTGACGCGGACGCAGTTTTCTGCAAAACCACACGATATGCATGCAAATGGTGCTTTTGGCAGAACGCGCACTTGGATTTCTACCAAACGACGTGAAAAGCATGCCGATGCTGCTCTTTTTAGCACCGGCACAAGGATTTGTGCTAAACCGCGTTTTAAGCATGCACATGTATCTTTTGGTAGATGCGGACTCAGTTTTCTGCAAAACCACACGATATACATGCAAATGGTGCTTTTGGCAGAACGCGCACGTGGATTTCTACCAAACGACGTGAAAAGCATGCCGATGCTGCTCTTTTTAGCACCCACACATGGATTTGTGCCAAAACGCGTTTTAAGCCTGCACATGCATCTTTTGGTAGACGCGGACGCACTTTTCTGCAAAACCACACGATATGCATGCAAATGGTGTTTTTGGCAGAACGCGCACGCGGATTTCTACCAAACTACGTGAAAAGCATGCCGATGCTGCTCTTTTTAGCACCGGCACATGGATTTGTGCCAAAACACGTTTTAAGCATTCACATGCATCTTTTGGTAGACGCGGACGCAGTTTTCTGCAAAACCGCACGATATGCATGCAAATGGTGCTTTTGGCAGAACGCGCACGTGGATTTCCACCAAACGACGTGAAAAGCATGCCGATGCTGCTCTTTTTAGCACCCGCACATGGATTTGTGCCAAAACGCGTTTTAAACATGCACATGCATCTTTTGGTAGACGCGGACGCAGTTTTCTGCAAAACCGCACGATATGCATGCAAATGGTGCTTTTGGCAGAACGCGCACGTGGATTTCTACCAAACGACGTGAAAAACATGCCGATGCTGCTCTTTTTAGCACCCGCACATGGATTTGTGCCACAACCGTTTTAAGCATGCACATGCATCTTTTGGTAGACGCGGACGCAGTTTTCGGCAAAACCACACGATATGCATGCAAATGGTGCTTTTGGCAGAACGCGCGCGTGGATTTCTACCAAACGACGTGAAAAGCATGCCGATGCTGCTCTTTTTAGCACCCGCACATGGATTTGTGCCAAAACGCGTTTTAAGCATGCACATGCATCTTTTGGTAGACGCGGACGCAGTTTTCTGCAAAACCGCACCATATGCATGCAAAAGGTGCTTTTGGCAGAACGCGCACGTAGATTTCTACCAAACGACGTGAAAAACATGCCGATGCTGCTCTTTTTAGCACCCGCACATGGATTTGTGCCAAAACGCGTTTTAAGCATGCACATGCATCTTTTGGTAGACGCGGACGCAGTTTTCTGCAAAACCACACGATATGCATGCAAATGGTGCTTTTGGCAGAACGCGCGCGTGGATTTCTACCAAACGACGTGAAAAGCATGCCGATGCTGCTCTTTTTAGCACCCGCACATGGATTTGTGCCAAAACGCGTGTTAAGCATGCACATGCATCTTTTGGTAGACGCGGACGCAGTTTTCTGCAAAACCACACGATATTCATGCAAATGGTGCTTTTGGCAGAACGCGCACTTGGATTTCTACCAAACGACGTGAAAAGCATGCCGATGCTGCTCTTTTTAGCACCGGCACAAGGATTTGTGCTAAAACGCGTTTTAAGCATGCACCTGCATCTTTTGGTAGACGCGGACGCAGTTTTCTGCAAAACCGCACGATATGCATGCAAATGGTGCTTTAGGCAGAACGCGCACGTGGATTTCTACCAAACGACGTGAAAAGCATGCCGATGCTGCTCTTTTTAGCACCCGCACATGGATTTGTGCCAAAACGCGTTTTAAGCATGCACATGTATCTTTTGGTAGATGCGGACGCAGTTTTCTGCAAAACCACACGATATACATGCAAATGGTGCTTTTGGCAGAACGCGCACGTGGATTTCTACCAAACGACGTGAAAAGCATGCCGATGCTGCTCTTTTTAGCATCCGCACATGGATTTGTGCCAAAACGCGTGTTAAGCATGCACATGCATCATTTGGTTGACGCGGACGCAGTTTTCTGCAAAACCACACGATATGCATGCAAATGGTGCTTTTGGCAGAACGCGCACTTGGATTTCTACCAAACGACGTGAAAAGCATGCCGATGCTGCTCTTTTTAGCACCGGCACAAGGATTTGTGCTAAACCGCGTTTTAAGCATGCACATGTATCTTTTGGTAGATGCGGACTCAGTTTTCTGCAAAACCACACGATATACATGCAAATGGTGCTTTTGGCAGAACGCGCACGTGGATTTCTACCAAACGACGTGAAAAGCATGCCGATGCTGCTCTTTTTAGCACCCACACATGGATTTGTGCCAAAACGCGTTTTAAGCCTGCACATGCATCTTTTGGTAGACGCGGACGCACTTTTCTGCAAAACCACACGATATGCATGCAAATGGTGTTTTTGGCAGAACGCGCACGCGGATTTCTACCAAACTACGTGAAAAGCATGCCGATGCTGCTCTTTTTAGCACCGGCACATGGATTTGTGCCAAAACGCGTTTTAAGCATTCACATGCATCTTTTGGTAGACGCGGACGCAGTTTTCTGCAAAACCGCACGATATGCATGCAAATGGTGCTTTTGGCAGAACGCGCACGTGGATTTCCACCAAACGACGTGAAAAGCATGCCGATGCTGCTCTTTTTAGCACCCGCACATGGATTTGTGCCAAAACGCGTTTTAAACATGCACATGCATCTTTTGGTAGACGCGGACGCAGTTTTCTGCAAAACCGCACGATATGCATGCAAATGGTGCTTTTGGCAGAACGCGCACGTGGATTTCTACCAAACGACGTGAAAAACATGCCGATGCTGCTCTTTTTAGCACCCGCACATGGATTTGTGCCACAACCGTTTTAAGCATGCACATGCATCTTTTGGTAGACGCGGACGCAGTTTTCGGCAAAACCACACGATATGCATGCAAATGGTGCTTTTGGCAGAACGCGCGCGTGGATTTCTACCAAACGACGTGAAAAGCATGCCGATGCTGCTCTTTTTAGCACCCGCACATGGATTTGTGCCAAAACGCGTTTTAAGCATGCACATGCATCTTTTGGTAGACGCGGACGCAGTTTTCTGCAAAACCGCACCATATGCATGCAAAAGGTGCTTTTGGCAGAACGCGCACGTAGATTTCTACCAAACGACGTGAAAAACATGCCGATGCTGCTCTTTTTAGCACCCGCACATGGATTTGTGCCAAAACGCGTTTTAAGCATGCACATGCATCTTTTGGTAGACGCGGACGCAGTTTTCTGCAAAACCACACGATATGCATGCAAATGGTGCTTTTGGCAGAACGCGCGCGTGGATTTCTACCAAACGACGTGAAAAGCATGCCGATGCTGCTCTTTTTAGCACCCGCACATGGATTTGTGCCAAAACGCGTGTTAAGCATGCACATGCATCTTTTGGTAGACGCGGACGCAGTTTTCTGCAAAACCACACGATATTCATGCAAATGGTGCTTTTGGCAGAACGCGCACTTGGATTTCTACCAAACGACGTGAAAAGCATGCCGATGCTGCTCTTTTTAGCACCGGCACAAGGATTTGTGCTAAAACGCGTTTTAAGCATGCACCTGCATCTTTTGGTAGACGCGGACGCAGTTTTCTGCAAAACCGCACGATATGCATGCAAATGGTGCTTTAGGCAGAACGCGCACGTGGATTTCTACCAAACGACGTGAAAAGCATGCCGATGCTGCTCTTTTTAGCACCCGCACATGGATTTGTGCCAAAACGCGTTTTAAGCATGCACATGTATCTTTTGGTAGATGCGGACGCAGTTTTCTGCAAAACCACACGATATACATGCAAATGGTGCTTTTGGCAGAACGCGCACGTGGATTTCTACCAAACGACGTGAAAAGCATGCCGATGCTGCTCTTTTTAGCACCCACACATGGATTTGTGCCAAAACGCGTTTTAAGCCTGCACATGCATCTTTTGGTAGACGCGGACGCACTTTTCTGCAAAACCACACGATATGCATGCAAATGGTGCTTTTGGCAGAACGCGCACGCGGATTTCTACCAAACTACGTGAAAAGCATGCCGATGCTGCTCTTTTTAGCACCGGCACATGGATTTGTGCCAAAACGCGTTTTAAGCATTCACATGCATCTTTTGGTAGACGCGGACGCAGTTTTCTGCAAAACCGCACGATATGCATGCAAATGGTGCTTTTGGCAGAACGCGCACGTGGATTTCCACCAAACGACGTGAAAAGCATGCCGATGCTGCTCTTTTTAGCACCCGCACATGGATTTGTGCCAAAACGCGTTTTAAACATGCACATGCATCTTTTGGTAGACGCGGACGCAGTTTTCAGCAAAACCGCACGATATGCATGCAAATGGTGCTTTTGGCAGAACGCGCACGTGGATTTCTACCAAACGACGTGAAAAACATGCCGATGCTGCTCTTTTTAGCACCCGCACATGGATTTGTGCTAAAACGCGTTTTAAGCATGCACATGCATCTTTTGGTAGACGCGGGCGCAGTTTTCTGCAAAACCGCACGATATGCATGCAAATGGTGCTTTTGGCAGAACGCGCACGTGGATTTCTACCAAACGACGTGAAAAACATGCCGATGCTGCTCTTTTTAGCACCCGCACATGGATTTGTGCCAAAACCGTTTTAAGCATGCACATGCATCTTTTGGTAGACGCGGACGCAGTTTTCGGCAAAACCACACGATATGCAAGCAAATGGTGCTTTTGGCAGAACGCGCGCGTGGATTTCTACCAAACGACGTGAAAAGCATGCCGATGCTGCTCTTTTTAGCACCCGCACATGGATTTGTGCCAAAACGCGTTTTAAGCATGCACATGCAACTTTTGGTAGACGCGGACGCAGTTTTCTGCAAAACCGCACGATATGCATGCAAAAGGTGCTTTTGGCAGAACGCGCACGTGGATTTCTACCAAACGACGTGAAAAACATGCCGATGCTGCTCTTTTTAGCACCCGCACATGGATTTGTGCTAAAACGCGTTTTAAGCATGCACATGCATCTTTTGGTAGACGCGGCCGCAGTTTTCTGCAAAACCGCACGATATGCATGCAAATGGTGCTTTTGGCAGAACGCGCACGTGGATTTCTACCAAACGACGTGAAAAACATGCCGATGCTGCTCTTTTTAGCACCCGCACATGGATTTGTGCGAAAACGCGTTTTAAGCATGCACATGCATCTTTTGGTAGACGGGGACGCAGTTTTCGGCAAAACCACACGATATGCATGCAAATGGTGCTTTTGGCAGAACGCGCGCGTGGATTTCTACCAAACGACGTGAAAAGCATGCCGATGCTGCTCTTTTTAGCACCCGCACATGGATTTGTGCCAAAACGCGTGTTAAGCATGCACATGCATCTTTTGGTAGACGCGGACGCAGTTTTCTGCAAAACCACACGATATGCATGCAAATGGTGCTTTTGGCAGAACGCGCACTTGGATTTCTACCAAACGACGTGAAAAGCATGCCGATGCTGCTCTTTTTAGCACCGGCACAAGGATTTGTGCTAAACCGCGTTTTAAGCATGCACATGTATCTTTTGGTAGATGCGGACTCAGTTTTCTGCAAAACCACACGATATACATGCAAATGGTGCTTTTGGCAGAACGCGCACGTGGATTTCTACCAAACGACGTGAAAAGCATGCCGATGCTGCTCTTTTTAGCACCCACACATGGATTTGTGCCAAAACGCGTTTTAAGCCTGCACATGCATCTTTTGGTAGACGCGGACGCACTTTTCTGCAAAACCACACGATATGCATGCAAATGGTGCTTTTGGCAGAACGCGCACGCGGATTTCTACCAAACTACGTGAAAAGCATGCCGATGCTGCTCTTTTTAGCACCGGCACATGGATTTGTGCCAAAACGCGTTTTAAGCATTCACATGCATCTTTTGGTAGACGCGGACGCAGTTTTCTGCAAAACCGCACGTTATGCATGCAAATGGTGCTTTTGGCAGAACGCGCACGTGGATTTCCACCAAACGACGTGAAAAGCATGCCGATGCTGCTCTTTTTAGCACCCGCACATGGATTTGTGCCAAAACGCGTTTTAAACATGCACATGCATCTTTTGGTAGACGCGGACGCAGTTTTCTGCAAAACCGCACGATATGCATGCAAATGGTGCTTTTGGCAGAACGCGCACGTGGATTTCTACCAAACGACGTGAAAAACATGCCGATGCTGCTCTTTTTAGCACCCGCACATGGATTTGTGCCAAAACCGTTTTAAGCATGCACATGCATCTTTTGGTAGACGCGGACGCAGTTTTCGGCAAAACCACACGATATGCATGCAAATGGTGCTTTTGGCAGAACGCGCGCGTGGATTTCTACCAAACGACGTGAAAAGCATGCCGATGCTGCTCTTTTTAGCACCCGCACATGGATTTGTGCCAAAACGCGTTTTAAGCATGCACATGCATCTTTTGGTAGACGCGGACGCAGTTTTCTGCAAAACCGCACGATATGCATGCAAAAGGTGCTTTTGGCAGAACGCGCACGTGGATTTCTACCAAACGACGTGAAAAACATGCCGATGCTGCTCTTTTTAGCACCCGCACATGGATTTGTGCCAAAACGCGTTTTAAGCATGCACATGCATCTTTTGGTAGACGCGGACGCAGTTTTCTGCAAAACCACACGATATGCATGCAAATGGTGCTTTTGGCAGAACGCGCGCGTGGATTTCTACCAAACGACGTGAAAAGCATGCCGATGCTGCTCTTTTTAGCACCCGCACATGGATTTGTGCCAAAACGCGTGTTAAGCATGCACATGCATCTTTTGGTAGACGCGGACGCAGTTTTCTGCAAAACCACACGATATTCATGCAAATGGAGCTTTTGGCAGAACGCGCACTTGGATTTCTACCAAACGACGTGAAAAGCATGCCGATGCTGCTCTTTTTAGCACCGGCACAAGGATTTGTGCTAAAACGCGTTTTAAGCATGCACATGCATCTTTTGGTAGACGCGGACGCAGTTTTCTGCAAAACCGCACGATATGCATGCAAATGGTGCTTTAGGCAGAACGCGCACGTGGATTTCTACCAAACGACGTGAAAAGCATGCCGATGCTGCTCTTTTTAGCACCCGCACATGGATTTGTGCCAAAACGCGTTTTAAGCATGCACATGTATCTTTTGGTAGATGCGGACGCAGTTTTCTGCAAAACCACACGATATACATGCAAATGGTGCTTTTGGCAGAACGCGCACGTGGATTTCTACCAAACGACGTGAAAAGCATGCCGATGCTGCTCTTTTTAGCACCCACACATGGATTTGTGCCAAAACGCGTTTTAAGCCTGCACATGCATCTTTTGGTAGACGCGGACGCACTTTTCTGCAAAACCACACGATATGCATGCAAATGGTGCTTTTGGCAGAACGCGCACGCGGATTTCTACCAAACTACGTGAAAAGCATGCCGATGCTGCTCTTTTTAGCACCGGCACATGGATTTGTGCCAAAACGCGTTTTAAGCATTCACATGCATCTTTTGGTAGACGCGGACGCAGTTTTCTGCAAAACCGCACGATATGCATGCAAATGGTGCTTTTGGCAGAACGCGCACGTGGATTTCCACCAAACGACGTGAAAAGCATGCCGATGCTGCTCTTTTTAGCACCCGCACATGGATTTGTGCCAAAACGCGTTTTAAACATGCACATGCATCTTTTGGTAGACGCGGACGCAGTTTTCAGCAAAACCGCACGATATGCATGCAAATGGTGCTTTTGGCAGAACGCGCACGTGGATTTCTACCAAACGACGTGAAAAACATGCCGATGCTGCTCTTTTTAGCACCCGCACATGGATTTGTGCTAAAACGCGTTTTAAGCATGCACATGCATCTTTTGGTAGACGCGGGCGCAGTTTTCTGCAAAACCGCACGATATGCATGCAAATGGTGCTTTTGGCAGAACGCGCACGTGGATTTCTACCAAACGACGTGAAAAACATGCCGATGCTGCTCTTTTTAGCACCCGCACATGGATTTGTGCCAAAACCGTTTTAAGCATGCACATGCATCTTTTGGTAGACGCGGACGCAGTTTTCGGCAAAACCACACGATATGCAAGCAAATGGTGCTTTTGGCAGAACGCGCGCGTGGATTTCTACCAAACGACGTGAAAAGCATGCCGATGCTGCTCTTTTTAGCACCCGCACATGGATTTGTGCCAAAACGCGTTTTAAGCATGCACATGCAACTTTTGGTAGACGCGGACGCAGTTTTCTGCAAAACCGCACGATATGCATGCAAAAGGTGCTTTTGGCAGAACGCGCACGTGGATTTCTACCAAACGACGTGAAAAACATGCCGATGCTGCTCTTTTTAGCACCCGCACATGGATTTGTGCTAAAACGCGTTTTAAGCATGCACATGCATCTTTTGGTAGACGCGGACGCAGTTTTCTGCAAAACCGCACGATATGCATGCAAATGGTGCTTTTGGCAGAACGCGCACGTGGATTTCTACCAAACGACGTGAAAAACATGCCGATGCTGCTCTTTTTAGCACCCGCACATGGATTTGTGCGAAAACGCGTTTTAAGCATGCACATGCATCTTTTGGTAGACGGGGACGCAGTTTTCGGCAAAACCACACGATATGCATGCAAATGGTGCTTTTGGCAGAACGCGCGCGTGGATTTCTACCAAACGACGTGAAAAGCATGCCGATGCTGCTCTTTTTAGCACCCGCACATGGATTTGTGCCAAAACGCGTTTTAAGCATCCACCTGCATCTTTTGGTAGACGCGGACGCAGTTTTCTGCAAAACCACACGATATGCATGCAAATGGCGCTTTTGGCAGAACGCGCACGTGGATTTCTACCAAACGACGTGAAAAGCATGCCGATGCTGCTCTTTTTAGCACCCGCACATGGATTTGTGCCAAAACGCGTTTTAAGCATGCACATGTATCTTTTGGTAGATGCGGACGCAGTTTTCTGCAAAACCACACGATATACATGCAAATGGTGCTTTTGGCAGAACGCGCACGTGGATTTCTACCAAACGACGTGAAAAGCATGCCGATGCTGCTCTTTTTAGCACCCACACATGGATTTGTGCCAAAACGCGTTTTAAGCCTGCACATGCATCTTTTGGTAGACGCGGACGCACTTTTCTGCAAAACCACACGATATGCATGCAAATGGTGCTTTTGGCAGAACTCGCACGTGGATTTCTACCAAACGACGTGAAAAGCATGCCGATGCTGCTCTTTTTAGCACCCGCACATGCATTTGTGCCAAAACGCGTTTTAAGCATGCACATGCATCTTTTGGTAGACGCGGACGCAGTTTTCTGCAAAACCGCACGCTATGCATGCAAATGGTGCTTTTGGCAGAACGCGCACGTGGATTTCTACCAAACGACGTGAAAAGCATGCCGATGCTGCTCTTTTTAGCACCGGCACATGGATTTGCGCTAAAACGCGTTTTAAGCATGCACATGCATCTTTTGGTTGACGCGGACGCACTTTTCTGCAAAACCACACGATATGCATGCAAATGGTGCTTTTGGCAGAACGCGCACGTGGATTTCTACCAAACGACGTGAAAAGCATGCCGATGCTGCTCTTTTTAGCACCGGCACATGGATTTGTGCCAAAACGCGTTTTAAGCATTCATATGCATCTTTTGGTAGACGCGGACGCAGTTTTCTGCAAAACCGCACGATATGCATGCAAATGGTGCTTTTGGCAGAACGCGCATGTGGATTTCCACCAAACGACGTGAAAAGCATGCCGATGCTGCTCTTTTTAGCACCCGCACATGGATTTGTGCCAAAACGCGTTTTAAGCATGCACATGCATCTTTTGGTAGACGCGGACGCAGTTTTCTGCAAAACCGCACGATATGCATGCAAATGGTGCTTTTGGCAGAACGCGCACGTGGATTTCTACCAAACGACGTGAAAAACATGCCGATGCTGCTCTTTTTAGCACCCGCACATGGATTTGTGCTAAAACGCGTTTTAAGCATGCACATGCATCTTTTGGTAGACGCGGACGCAGTTTTCTGCAAAACCGCACGATATGCATGCAAATGGTGCTTTTGGCAGAACGCGCACGTGGATTTCTACCAAACGACGTGAAAAACATGCCGATGCTGCTCTTTTTAGCACCCGCACATGGATTTGTGCCAAAACGCGTTTTAAGCATGCACATGCATCTTTTGGTAGACGCGGACGCAGTTTTCGGCAAAACCGCACGATGTGCATGCAAATGGTGCTTTTGGCAGAACGCGCACGTGGATTTCTACCAAACGACGTGAAAAACATGCCGATGCTGCTCTTTTTAGCACCCGCACATGGATTTGTGCCAAAACGCGTTTTAAGCATGCACATGCATCTTTTGGTAGACGCGGACGCAGTTTTCTGCAAACCCCACGATATGCATGCAAATGGTGCTTTTGGCAGAACGCGCGCGTGGATTTCTACCAAACGACGTGAAAAGCATGCCGATGCTGCTCTTTTTAGCACCCGCACATGGATTTGTGCCAAAACGCGTGTTAAGCATGCACATGCATCTTTTGGTAGACGCGGACGCAGTTTTCTGCAAAACCACACGATATGCATGCAAATGGTGCTTTTGGCAGAACGCGCACTTGGATTTCTACCAAACGACGTGAAAAACATGCCGATGCTGCTCTTTTTAGCACCGGCACATGGATTTGTGCTAAAACGCGTTTTAAGCATGCACATGCATCTTTTGGTAGACGCGGACGCAGTTTTCTGCAAAACCGCACGATATGCATGCAAATGGTGCTTTAGGCAGAACGCGCGCGTGGATTTCTACCAAACGACGTGAAAAGCATGCCGATGCTGCTCTTTTTAGCACCCGCACATGGATTTGTGCCAAAACGCGTTTTAAGCATGCACCTGCATCTTTTGGTAGACGCGGACGCAGTTTTCTGCAAAACCACACGATATGCATGCAAATGGCGCTTTTGGCAGAACGCGCACGTGGATTTCTACCAAACGACGTGAAAAGCATGCCGATGCTGCTCTTTTTAGCACCCGCACAGGGATTTGTGCCAAAACGCGTTTTAAGCATGCACATGTATCTTTTGGTAGATGCGGACGCAGTTTTCTGCAAAACCACACGATATACATGCAAATGGTGCTTTTGGCAGAACGCGCACGTGGATTTCTACCAAACGACGTGAAAAGCATGCCGATGCTGCTCTTTTTAGCACCCACACATGGATTTGTGCCAAAACGCGTTTTAAGCCTGCACATGCATCTTTTGGTAGACGCGGACGCACTTTTCTGCAAAACCACACGATATGCATGCAAATGGTGCTTTTGGCAGAACGCGCACGTGGAGTTCTACCAAACTACGTGAAAAGCATGCCGATGCTGCTCTTTTTAGCACCGGCACATGGATTTGTGCCAAAACGCGTTTTAAGCATTCACATGCATCTTTTGGTAGACGCGGACGCAGTTTTCTGCAAAACCGCACGATATGCATGCAAATGGTGCTTTTGGCAGAACGCGCACGTGGATTTCCACCAAACGACGTGAAAAGCATGCCGATGCTGCTCTTTTTAGCACCCGCACATGGATTTGTGCCAAAACGCGTTTTAAGCATGCACATGCACCTTTTGGTAGACGCGGACGCACTTTTCTGCAACACCACACGATATGCATGCAAATGGTGCTTTTGGCAGAACGCGCACGTGGATTTCTACCAAACGACGTGAAAAGCATGCCGATGCTGCTCTTTTTAGCACCGGCACATGGATTTGTGCCAAAACGCGTTTTAAGCATGCACATGCATCTTTTGGTAGACGCGGACGCAGTTTTCTGCAAAACCGCACGATATGCATGCAAATGGTGCTTTTGGCAGAACGCGCACGTGGATTTCTACCAAACGACGTGAAAAACATGCCGATGCTGCTCTTTTTAGCACCCGCACATGGATTTGTGCTAAAACGCGTTTTAAGCATGCACATGCATCTTTTGGTAGACGCGGACGCAGTTTTCTGCAAAACCGCACGATATGCATGCAAATGGTGCTTTTGGCAGAACGCGCACGTGGATTTCTACCAAACGACGTGAAAAACATGCCGATGCTGCTCTTTTTAGCACCCGCACATGGATTTGTGCCAAAACGCGTTTTAAGCATGCACATGCATCTTTTGGTAGACGCGGACGCAGTTTTCGGCAAAACCGCACGATGTGCATGCAAATGGTGCTTTTGGCAGAACGCGCACGTGGATTTCTACCAAACGACGTGAAAAACATGCCGATGCTGCTCTTTTTAGCACCCGCACATGGATTTGTGCCAAAACGCGTTTTAAGCATGCACATGCATCTTTTGGTAGACGCGGACGCAGTTTTCTGCAAACCCCACGATATGCATGCAAATGGTGCTTTTGGCAGAACGCGCGCGTGGATTTCTACCAAACGACGTGAAAAGCATGCCGATGCTGCTCTTTTTAGCACCCGCACATGGATTTGTGCCAAAACGCGTGTTAAGCATGCACATGCATCTTTTGGTAGACGCGGACGCAGTTTTCTGCAAAACCACACGATATGCATGCAAATGGTGCTTTTGGCAGAACGCGCACTTGGATTTCTACCAAACGACGTGAAAAACATGCCGATGCTGCTCTTTTTAGCACCGGCACATGGATTTGTGCTAAAACGCGTTTTAAGCATGCACATGCATCTTTTGGTAGACGCGGACGCAGTTTTCTGCAAAACCGCACGATATGCATGCAAATGGTGCTTTAGGCAGAACGCGCGCGTGGATTTCTACCAAACGACGTGAAAAGCATGCCGATGCTGCTCTTTTTAGCACCCGCACATGGATTTGTGCCAAAACGCGTTTTAAGCATGCACCTGCATCTTTTGGTAGACGCGGACGCAGTTTTCTGCAAAACCACACGATATGCATGCAAATGGCGCTTTTGGCAGAACGCGCACGTGGATTTCTACCAAACGACGTGAAAAGCATGCCGATGCTGCTCTTTTTAGCACCCGCACAGGGATTTGTGCCAAAACGCGTTTTAAGCATGCACATGTATCTTTTGGTAGATGCGGACGCAGTTTTCTGCAAAACCACACGATATACATGCAAATGGTGCTTTTGGCAGAACGCGCACGTGGATTTCTACCAAACGACGTGAAAAGCATGCCGATGCTGCTCTTTTTAGCACCCACACATGGATTTGTGCCAAAACGCGTTTTAAGCCTGCACATGCATCTTTTGGTAGACGCGGACGCACTTTTCTGCAAAACCACACGATATGCATGCAAATGGTGCTTTTGGCAGAACGCGCACGTGGAGTTCTACCAAACTACGTGAAAAGCATGCCGATGCTGCTCTTTTTAGCACCGGCACATGGATTTGTGCCAAAACGCGTTTTAAGCATTCACATGCATCTTTTGGTAGACGCGGACGCAGTTTTCTGCAAAACCGCACGATATGCATGCAAATGGTGCTTTTGGCAGAACGCGCACGTGGATTTCCACCAAACGACGTGAAAAGCATGCCGATGCTGCTCTTTTTAGCACCCGCACATGGATTTGTGCCAAAACGCGTTTTAAGCATGCACATGCATCTTTTGGTAGACGCGGACGCAGTTTTCTGCAAAACCGCACGATATGCATGCAAATGGTGCTTTTGGCAGAACGCGCACGTGGATTTCTACCAAACGACGTGAAAAACATGCCGATGCTGCTCTTTTTAGCACCCGCACATGGATTTGTGCTAAAACGCGTTTTAAGCATGCACATGCATCTTTTGGTAGACGCGGACGCAGTTTTCTGCAAAACCGCACGATATGCATGCAAATGGTGCTTTTGGCAGAACGCGCACGTGGATTTCTACCAAACGACGTGAAAAACATGCCGATGCTGCTCTTTTTAGCACCCGCACATGGATTTGTGCCAAAACGCGTTTTAAGCATGCACATGCATCTTTTGGTAGACGCGGACGCAGTTTTCGGCAAAACCGCACGATGTGCATGCAAATGGTGCTTTTGGCAGAACGCGCACGTGGATTTCTACCAAACGACGTGAAAAACATGCCGATGCTGCTCTTTTTAGCACCCGCACATGGATTTGTGCCAAAACGCGTTTTAAGCATGCACATGCATCTTTTGGTAGACGCGGACGCAGTTTTCTGCAAACCCCACGATATGCATGCAAATGGTGCTTTTGGCAGAACGCGCGCGTGGATTTCTACCAAACGACGTGAAAAGCATGCCGATGCTGCTCTTTTTAGCACCCGCACATGGATTTGTGCCAAAACGCGTGTTAAGCATGCACATGCATCTTTTGGTAGACGCGGACGCAGTTTTCTGCAAAACCACACGATATGCATGCAAATGGTGCTTTTGGCAGAACGCGCACCTTCATTTCTACCAAACGACGTGAAAAACATGCCGATGCTGCTCTTTTTAGCACCGGCACATGGATTTGTGCTAAAACGCGTTTTAAGCATGCACATGCATCTTTTGGTAGACGCGGACGCAGTTTTCTGCAAAACCGCACGATATGCATGCAAATGGTGCTTTAGGCAGAACGCGCACGTGGATTTCTACCAAACGACGTGAAAAGCATGCCGATGCTGCTCTTTTTAGCACCCGCACATGGATTTGTGCCAAAACGCGTTTTAAGCATGCACCTGCATCTTTTGGTAGACGCGGACGCAGTTTTCTGCAAAACCACACGATATGCATGCAAATGGCGCTTTTGGCAGAACGCGCACGTGGATTTCTACCAAACGACGTGAAAAGCATGCCGATGCTGCTCTTTTTAGCACCCGCACAGGGATTTGTGCCAAAACGCGTTTTAAGCATGCACATGTATCTTTTGGTAGATGCGGACGCAGTTTTCTGCAAAACCACACGATATACATGCAAATGGTGCTTTTGGCAGAACGCGCACGTGGATTTCTACCAAACGACGTGAAAAGCATGCCGATGCTGCTCTTTTTAGCACCCACACATGGATTTGTGCCAAAACGCGTTTTAAGCCTGCACATGCATCTTTTGGTAGACGCGGACGCACTTTTCTGCAAAACCACACGATATGCATGCAAATGGTGCTTTTGGCAGAACGCGCACGTGGAGTTCTACCAAACTACGTGAAAAGCATGCCGATGCTGCTCTTTTTAGCACCGGCACATGGATTTGTGCCAAAACGCGTTTTAAGCATTCACATGCATCTTTTGGTAGACCTGGACGCAGTTTTCTGCAAAACCGCACGATATGCATGCAAATGGTGCTTTTGGCAGAACGCGCACGTGGATTTCCACCAAACGACGTGAAAAGCATGCCGATGCTGCTCTTTTTAGCACCCGCACATGGATTTGTGCCAAAACGCGTTTTAAGCATGCACATGCATCTTTTGGTAGACGCGGACGCAGTTTTCTGCAAAACCGCACGATATGCATGCAAATGGTGCTTTTGGCAGAACGCGCACGTGGATTTCTACCAAACGACGTGAAAAACATGCCGATGCTGCTCTTTTTAGCGCCCGCACATGGATTTGTGCCAAAACGCGTTTTAAGCATGCACATGCATCTTTTGGTAGACGCGGACGCAGTTTTCTGCAAAACCACACGATATGCATGCAAATGGTGCTTTTGGCAGAACGCGCGCGTGGATTTCTACCAAACGACGTGAAAAGCATGCCGATGCTGCTCTTTTTAGCACCCGCACATGGATTTGTGCCAAAACGCGTTTTAAGCATGCACATGCATCTTTTGGTAGACGCGGACGCAGTTTTCGGCAAAACCACACGATATGCATGCAAATGGTGCTTTTGGCAGAACGCGCGCGTGGATTTCTACCAAACGACGTGAAAAGCATGCCGATGCTGCTCTTTTTAGCACCCGCACATGGATTTGTGCCGAAACGCGTTTTAAGCATGCACATGCATCTTTTGGTAGACGCGGACGCAGTTTTCTGCAAAACCACACGATATGCATGCAAATGGTGCTTTTGGCAGAATGCGCACGTGGATTTCTACCAAACGACGTGAAAAGCATGCCGCTGCTGCTCTTTTTAGCACCCGCACATGGATTTGTGCCAAAACGCGTTTTAAGCATGCACATGCATCTTTTGGTAGACGCGGACGCAGTTTTCGGCAAAACCACACGATATGCATGCAAATGGTGCTTTTGGCAGAACGCGCGCGTGGATTTCTACCAAACGACGTGAAAAGCATGCCGATGCTGCTCTTTTTAGCACCCGCACATGGATTTGTGCCAGAACGCGTGTTAAGCATGCACATGCACCTTTTGGTAGACGCGGACGCAGTTTTCTGCAAAACCACACGATATGCATGCAAATGGTGCTTTTGGCAGAACGCGCACGTGGATTTCTACCAAACGACGTGAAAAGCATGCCGATGCTGCTCTTTTTAGCACCGGCACATGGATTTGTGCTAAAACGCGTTTTAAGCATGCACATGCATCTTTTGGTAGACGTGGACGCACTTTTCTGCAAAACCACACGATATGCATGCAAATGGTGCTTTTGGCAGAACGCGCACGTGGATTTCTACGAAACGACGTGAAAAGCATGCCGATGCTGCTCTTTTTAGCACCCGCACATGGATTTGTGCCAAAACGCATTTTAAGCATGCACATGTTTCTTTTGGTAGACGCGGACGCAGTTTTCTGCAAAACCACACAATATACATACAAATGGTGCTTTTGGCAGAACGCGCGCGTGGATTTCTACCAAACGACGTGAAAAGCATGCCGATGCTGCTCTTTTTAGCACCCGCACATGGATTTGTGCCAAAACGCGTTTTAAGCATGCACATGCATCTTTTGGTAGACGCGGACGCAGTTTTCTGCAAAACCACACGATATGCATGCAAATGGTGCTTTTGGCAGAACGCGCGCGTGGATTTCTACCAAACGACGTGAAAAGCATGCCGATGCTGCTCTTTTTAGCACCCGCACATGGATTTGTGCCAAAACGCGTTTTAAGCATGCACATGCATCTTTTGGTAGACGCGGACGCAGTTTTCGGCAAAACCACACGATATGCATGCAAATGGTGCTTTTGGCAGAACGCGCGCGTGGATTTCTACCAAACGACGTGAAAAGCATGCCGATGCTGCTCTTTTTAGCACCCGCACATGGATTTGTGCCGAAACGCGTTTTAAGCATGCACATGCATCTTTTGGTAGACGCGGACGCAGTTTTCTGCAAAACCACACGATATGCATGCAAATGGTGCTTTTGGCAGAATGCGCACGTGGATTTCTACCAAACGACGTGAAAAGCATGCCGCTGCTGCTCTTTTTAGCACCCGCACATGGATTTGTGCCAAAACGCGTTTTAAGCATGCACATGCATCTTTTGGTAGACGCGGACGCAGTTTTCGGCAAAACCACACGATATGCATGCAAATGGTGCTTTTGGCAGAACGCGCGCGTGGATTTCTACCAAACGACGTGAAAAGCATGCCGATGCTGCTCTTTTTAGCACCCGCACATGGATTTGTGCCAGAACGCGTGTTAAGCATGCACATGCACCTTTTGGTAGACGCGGACGCAGTTTTCTGCAAAACCACACGATATGCATGCAAATGGTGCTTTTGGCAGAACGCGCACGTGGATTTCTACCAAACGACGTGAAAAGCATGCCGATGCTGCTCTTTTTAGCACCGGCACATGGATTTGTGCTAAAACGCGTTTTAAGCATGCACATGCATCTTTTGGTAGACGCGGACGCACTTTTCTGCAAAACCACACGATATGCATGCAAATGGTGCTTTTGGCAGAACGCGCACGTGGATTTCTACGAAACGACGTGAAAAGCATGCCGATGCTGCTCTTTTTAGCAACGGCACATGGATTTGTGCCAAAACGCGTTTTAAGCATGCACATGCATCTTTTGGTAGACGCGGACGCAGTTTTCTGCAAAACCGCACGATATGCATGCAAATGGTGCTTTTGGCAGAACGCGCGCTTGGATTTCTACCAAACGACGTGAAAAGCATGCCGATGCTGCTCTTTTTAGCACCCGCACATGGATTTGTGCCAAAACGCGTTTTAAACATGCACCTGCATCTTTTGGTAGACGCGGACGCAGTTTTCTGCAAAACCACACGATATGCATGCAAATGGCGCTTTTGGCAGAACGCGCACGTGGATTTCTACCAAACGACGTGAAAAGCATGCCGATGCTGCTCTTTTTAGCACCCGCACATGGATTTGTGCCAAAACGCATTTTAAGCATGCACATGTTTCTTTTGGTAGACGCGGACGCAGTTTTCTGCAAAACCACACGATATACATGCAAATGGTGCTTTTGGCAGAACGCGCACGTGGATTTCTACCAGACGACGTGAAAAGCATGCCGATGCTGCTCTTTTTAGCACCCGCACATGGATTTGTGCCAAAACGCGTTTTAAGCATGCACATGCATCTTTTGGTAGACGCGGACGCAGTTTTCTGCAAAACCGCACGATATGCATGCAAATGGTGCTTTTGGCAGAACGCGCACGTGGATTTCTACCAAACGACGTGAAAAGCATGCCGATGCTGCTCTTTTTAGCACCCGCACATGGATTTGTGCCAAAACGCGTTTTAAGCATGCACATGCATCTTTTGGTAGACGCGGACGCAGTTTTCGGCAAAACCACACGATATGCATGCAAATGGTGCTTTTGGCAGAACGCGCACGTGGATTTCTACCAAACGACGTGAAAAGCATGCCGATGCTGCTCTTTTTAGCACCGGCACATGGATTTGTGCTAAAACGCGTTTTAAGCATGCACATGCATCTTTTGGTAGACGCGGACGCACTTTTCTGCAAAACCACACGATATGCATGCAAATGGTGCTTTTGGCAGAACGCGCACGTGGATTTCTACCAAACGACGTGGAAAACATGCCGATGCTGCTCTTTTTAGCACCCGCACATGGATTTGTGCTAAAACGCGTTTTAAGCATGCACATGCATCTTTTGGTAGACGCGGACGCAGTTTTCTGCAAAACCGCACGATATGCATGCAAATGGTGCTTTTGGCAGAACGCGCACGTGGATTTCTACCAAACGACGTGAAAGACATGCCGATGCTGCTCTTTTTAGCACCCGCACATGGATTTGTGCCAAAACGCGTTTTAAGCATGCACATGCATCTTTTGGTAGATGCGGACGCAGTTTTCTGCAAACCCCACGATATGCATGCAAATGGTGCTTTTGGCAGAACGCGCGCGTGGATTTCTACCAAACGACGTGAAAAGCATGCCGATGCTGCTCTTTTTAGCACCCGCACATGGATTTGTGCCAAAACGCGTTTTAAGCATGCACATGCATCTTTTGGTAGACGCGGACGCAGTTTTCTGCAAAACCACACGATATGCATGCAAATGGTGCTTTTGGCAGAACGCGCGCGTGGATTTCTACCAAACGACGTGAAAAGCATGCCGATGCTGCTCTTTTTAGCACCCGCACATGGATTTGTGCCAAAACGCGTTTTAAGCATGCACATGCATCTTTTGGTAGACGCGGACGCAGTTTTCGGCAAAACCACACGATATGCATGCAAATGGTGCTTTTGGCAGAACGCGCGCGTGGATTTCTACCAAACGACGTGAAAAGCATGCCGATGCTGCTCTTTTTAGCACCCGCACATGGATTTGTGCCGAAACGCGTTTTAAGCATGCACATGCATCTTTTGGTAGACGCGGACGCAGTTTTCTGCAAAACCACACGATATGCATGCAAATGGTGCTTTTGGCAGAATGCGCACGTGGATTTCTACCAAACGACGTGAAAAGCATGCCGCTGCTGCTCTTTTTAGCACCCGCACATGGATTTGTGCCAAAACGCGTTTTAAGCATGCACATGCATCTTTTGGTAGACGCGGACGCAGTTTTCGGCAAAACCACACGATATGCATGCAAATGGTGCTTTTGGCAGAACGCGCGCGTGGATTTCTACCAAACGACGTGAAAAGCATGCCGATGCTGCTCTTTTTAGCACCCGCACATGGATTTGTGCCAGAACGCGTGTTAAGCATGCACATGCACCTTTTGGTAGACGCGGACGCAGTTTTCTGCAAAACCACACGATATGCATGCAAATGGTGCTTTTGGCAGAACGCGCACGTGGATTTCTACCAAACGACGTGAAAAGCATGCCGATGCTGCTCTTTTTAGCACCGGCACATGGATTTGTGCTAAAACGCGTTTTAAGCATGCACATGCATCTTTTGGTAGACGCGGACGCACTTTTCTGCAAAACCACACGATATGCATGCAAATGGTGCTTTTGGCAGAACGCGCACGTGGATTTCTACGAAACGACGTGAAAAGCATGCCGATGCTGCTCTTTTTAGCAACGGCACATGGATTTGTGCCAAAACGCGTTTTAAGCATGCACATGCATCTTTTGGTAGACGCGGACGCAGGTTTCTGCAAAACCGCACGATATGCATGCAAATGGTGCTTTTGGCAGAACGCGCGCTTGGATTTCTACCAAACGACGTGAAAAGCATGCCGATGCTGCCCTTTTTAGCACCCGCACATGGATTTGTGCCAAAACGCATTTTAAGCATGCACATGTTTCTTTTGGTAGACGCGGACGCAGTTTTCTGCAAAACCACACGATATACATGCAAATGGTGCTTTTGGCAGAACGCGCGCGTGGATTTCTACCAAACGACGTGAAAAGCATGCCGATGCTGCTCTTTTTAGCACCCGCACATGGATTTGTGCCAAAACGCGTTTTAAGCATGCACATGCATCTTTTGGTAGACGCGGACGCAGTTTTCTGCAAAACCACACGATATGCATGCAAATGGTGCTTTTGGCAGAACGCGCGCGTGGATTTCTACCAAACGACGTGAAAAGCATGCCGATGCTGCTCTTTTTAGCACCCGCACATGGATTTGTGCCGAAACGCGTTTTAAGCATGCACATGCATCTTTTGGTAGACGCGGACGCAGTTTTCTGCAAAACCACACGATATCCATGCAAATGGTGCTTTTGGCAGAATGCGCACGTGGATTTCTACCAAACGACGTGAAAAGCATGCCGCTGCTGCTCTTTTTAGCACCCGCACATGGATTTGTGCTAAAACGCGTTTTAAGCATGCACATGCATCTTTTGGTAGACGCGGACGCACTTTTCTGCAAAACCACACGATATGCATGCAAATGGTGCTTTTGGCAGAACGCGCACGTGGATTTCTACGAAACGACGTGAAAAGCATGCCGATGCTGCTCTTTTTAGCAACGGCACATGGATTTGTGCCAAAACGCGTTTTAAGCATGCACATGCATCTTTTGGTAGACGCGGACGCAGTTTTCTGCAAAACCGCACGATATGCATGCAAATGGTGCTTTTGGCAGAACGCGCGCTTGGATTTCTACCAAACGACGTGAAAAGCATGCCGATGCTGCTCTTTTTAGCACCCGCACATGGATTTGTGCCAAAACGCGTTTTAAACATGCACCTGCATCTTTTGGTAGACGCGGACGCAGTTTTCTGCAAAACCACACGATATGCATGCAAATGGCGCTTTTGGCAGAACGCGCACGTGGATTTCTACCAAACGACGTGAAAAGCATGCCGATGCTGCTCTTTTTAGCACCCGCACATGGATTTGTGCCAAAACGCATTTTAAGCATGCACATGTTTCTTTTGGTAGACGCGGACGCAGTTTTCTGCAAAACCACACGATATACATGCAAATGGTGCTTTTGGCAGAACGCGCACGTGGATTTCTACCAGACGACGTGAAAAGCATGCCGATGCTGCTCTTTTTAGCACCCGCACATGGATTTGTGCCAAAACGCGTTTTAAGCATGCACATGCATCTTTTGGTAGACGCGGACGCAGTTTTCTGCAAAACCGCACGATATGCATGCAAATGGTGCTTTTGGCAGAACGCGCACGTGGATTTCTACCAAACGACGTGAAAAGCATGCCGATGCTGCTCTTTTTAGCACCCGCACATGGATTTGTGCCAAAACGCATTTTAAGCATGCACATGTTTCTTTTGGTAGACGCGGACGCAGTTTTCTGCAAAACCACACGATATACATGCAAATGGTGCTTTTGGCAGAACGCGCACGTGGATTTCTACCAGACGACGTGAAAAGCATGCCGATGCTGCTCTTTTTAGCACCCGCACATGGATTTGTGCCAAAACGCGTTTTAAGCATGCACATGCATCTTTTGGTAGACGCGGACGCAGTTTTCTGCAAAACCGCACGATATGCATGCAAATGGTGCTTTTGGCAGAACGCGCACGTGGATTTCTACCAAACGACGTGAAAAGCATGCCGATGCTGCTCTTTTTAGCACCCGCACATGGATTTGTGCCAAAACGCGTTTTAAGCATGCACATGCATCTTTTGGTAGACGCGGACGCAGTTTTCGGCAAAACCACACGATATGCATGCAAATGGTGCTTTTGGCAGAACGCGCACGTGGATTTCTACCAAACGACGTGAAAAGCATGCCGATGCTGCTCTTTTTAGCACCGGCACATGGATTTGTGCTAAAACGCGTTTTAAGCATGCACATGCATCTTTTGGTAGACGCGGACGCACTTTTCTGCAAAACCACACGATATGCATGCAAATGGTGCTTTTGGCAGAACGCGCACGTGGATTTCTACCAAACGACGTGGAAAACATGCCGATGCTGCTCTTTTTAGCACCCGCACATGGATTTGTGCTAAAACGCGTTTTAAGCATGCACATGCATCTTTTGGTAGACGCGGACGCAGTTTTCTGCAAAACCGCACGATATGCATGCAAATGGTGCTTTTGGCAGAACGCGCACGTGGATTTCTACCAAACGACGTGAAAAACATGCCGATGCTGCTCTTTTTAGCACCCGCACATGGATTTGTGCCAAAACGCGTTTTAAGCATGCACATGCATCTTTTGGTAGACGCGGACGCAGTTTTCTGCAAACCCCACGATATGCATGCAATTGGTGCTTTTGGCAGAACGCGCGCGTGGATTTCTACCAAACGACGTGAAAAGCATGCCGATGCTGCTCTTTCTAGCACCCGCACATGGATTTGTGCCAAAACGCGTGTTAAGCATGCACATGCATCTTTTGGTAGACGCGGACGCAGTTTTCTGCAAAACCACACGATATGCATGCAAATGGTGCTTTTGGCAGAACGCGCACTTGGATTTCTACCAAACGACGTGAAAAACATGCCGATGCTGCTCTTTTTAGCACCGGCACATGGATTTGTGCTAAAACGCGTTTTAAGCATGCACATGCATCTTTTGGTAGACGCGGACGCAGTTTTCTGCAAAACCGCACGATATGCATGCAAATGGTGCTTTAGGCAGAACGCGCGCGTGGATTTCTACCAAACGACGTGAAAAGCATGCCGATGCTGCTCTTTTTAGCACCCGCACATGGATTTGTGCCAAAACGCGTTTTAAGCATGCACCTGCATCTTTTGGTAGACGCGGACGCAGTTTTCTGCAAAACCACACGATATGCATGCAAATGGCGCTTTTGGCAGAACGCGCACGTGGATTTCTACCAAACGACGTGAAAAGCATGCCGATGCTGCTCTTTTTAGCACCCGCACAGGGATTTGTGCCAAAACGCGTTTTAAGCATGCACATGTATCTTTTGGTAGATGCGGACGCAGTTTTCTGCAAAACCACACGATATACATGCAAATGGTGCTTTTGGCAGAACGCGCACGTGGATTTCTACCAAACGACGTGAAAAGCATGCCGATGCTGCTCTTTTTAGCACCCACACATGGATTTGTGCCAAAACGCGTTTTAAGCCTGCACATGCATCTTTTGGTAGACGCGGACGCACTTTTCTGCAAAACCACACGATATGCATGCAAATGGTGCTTTTGGCAGAACGCGCACGTGGAGTTCTACCAAACTACGTGAAAAGCATGCCGATGCTGCTCTTTTTAGCACCGGCACATGGATTTGTGCCAAAACGCGTTTTAAGCATTCACATGCATCTTTTGGTAGACGCGGACGCAGTTTTCTGCAAAACCGCACGATATGCATGCAAATGGTGCTTTTGGCAGAACGCGCACGTGGATTTCCACCAAACGACGTGAAAAGCATGCCGATGCTGCTCTTTTTAGCACCCGCACATGGATTTGTGCTAAAACGCGTTTTAAGCATGCACATGCATCTTTTGGTAGACGCGGACGCACTTTTCTGCAAAACCACACGATATGCATGCAAATGGTGCTTTTGGCAGAACGCGCACGTGGATTTCTACGAAACGACGTGAAAAGCATGCCGATGCTGCTCTTTTTAGCAACGGCACATGGATTTGTGCCAAAACGCGTTTTAAGCATGCACATGCATCTTTTGGTAGACGCGGACGCAGTTTTCTGCAAAACCGCACGATATGCATGCAAATGGTGCTTTTGGCAGAACGCGCGCTTGGATTTCTACCAAACGACGTGAAAAGCATGCCGATGCTGCTCTTTTTAGCACCCGCACATGGATTTGTGCCAAAACGCGTTTTAAACATGCACCTGCATCTTTTGGTAGACGCGGACGCAGTTTTCTGCAAAACCACACGATATGCATGCAAATGGCGCTTTTGGCAGAACGCGCACGTGGATTTCTACCAAACGACGTGAAAAGCATGCCGATGCTGCTCTTTTTAGCACCCGCACATGGATTTGTGCCAAAACGCATTTTAAGCATGCACATGTTTCTTTTGGTAGACGCGGACGCAGTTTTCTGCAAAACCACACGATATACATGCAAATGGTGCTTTTGGCAGAACGCGCACGTGGATTTCTACCAGACGACGTGAAAAGCATGCCGATGCTGCTCTTTTTAGCACCCGCACATGGATTTGTGCTAAAACGCGTTTTAAGCATGCACATGCATCTTTTGGTAGACGCGGACGCACTTTTCTGCAAAACCACACGATATGCATGCAAATGGTGCTTTTGGCAGAACGCGCACGTGGATTTCTACGAAACGACGTGAAAAGCATGCCGATGCTGCTCTTTTTAGCACCCGCACATGGATTTGTGCCAAAACGCGTTTTAAGCATGCACATGTATCTTTTGGTAGACGCGGACGCAGTTTTCTGCAAAACCACACGATATACATGCAAATGGTGCTTTTGGCAGAACGCGCACGTGGATTTCTACCAAACGACGTGAAAAGCATGCCGATGCTGCTCTTTTTAGCACCCGCACATGGATTTGTGCCAAAACGCGTTTTAAGCATGCACATGCATCTTTTGGTAGACGCGGACGCAGTTTTCGGCAAAACCACACGATATGCATGCAAATGGTGCTTTTGGCAGAACGCGCGCGTGGATTTCTACCAAACGACGTGAAAAGCATGCCGATGCTGCTCTTTTCAGCACCCGCACATGGATTTGTGCCAAAACGCGTGTTAAGCATGCACATGCATCTTTTGGTAGACGCGGACGCAGTTTTCTGCAAAACCACACGATATGCATTCAAATGGTGCTTTTGGCAGAACGCGCACGTGGATTTCTACCAAACGACGTGAAAAGCATGCCGATGCTGCTCTTTTTAGCACCGGCACATGGATTTGTGCTAAAACGCGTTTTAAGCATGCACATGCATCTTTTGGTAGACGCGGACGCACTTTTCTGCAAAACCACACGATATGCATGCAAATGGTGCTTTTGGCAGAACGCGCACGTGGATTTCTACGAAACGACGTGAAAAGCATGCCGATGCTGCTCTCTTTAGCAACGGCACATGGATTTGTGCCAAAATGCGTTTTAAGCATGCACATGCATCTTTTGGTAGACGCGGACGCAGTTTTCTGCAAAACCGCACGATATGCATGCAAATGGTGCTTTTGGCAGAACGCGCGCTTGGATTTCTACCAAACGACGTGAAAAGCATGCCGATGCTGCTCTTTTTAGCACCCGCACATGGATTTGTGCCAAAACGCGTTTTAAGCATGCACCTGCATCTTTTGGTATGACGCGGACGCAGTTTTCTGCAAAACCACACGATATGCATGCAAATGGCGCTTTTGGCAGAACGCGCACGTGGATTTCTACCAAACGACGTGAAAAGCATGCCGATGCTGCTCTTTTTAGCACCCGCACATGGATTTGTGCCAAAACGCATTTTAAGCATGCACATGTTTCTTTTGGTAGACGCGGACGCAGTTTTCTGCAAAACCACACGATATACATGCAAATGGTGCTTTTGGCAGAACGCGCACGTGGATTTCTACCAAACGACGTGAAAAGCATGCCGATGCTGCTCTTTTTAGCACCCGCACATGGATTTGTGCCAAAACGCGTTTTAAGCATGCACATGCATCTTTGGTAGACGCGGACGCACTTTTCTGCAAAACCGCACGATATGCATGCAAATGGTGCTTTTGGCAGAACACGCGCGTGGATTTCTACCAAACGACGTGAAAAGCATGCCCATGCTGCTCTTATTAGCACCGGCACATGGATTTGTGCTCAAACGCGTTTTAAGCATGCACCTGCATCTTTTGGTAGACGCGGACGCAGTTTTCTGCAAAACCACACGATATGCATGCAAATGGTGCTTTTGGCAGAACGCGCACGTGGATTTCAACCAAACGACGTGAAAAGCATGCCGATGCTGCTCTTTTTAGCACCCGCACATGGATTTGTGCCAAAACGCGTTTTAAGCATGCACATGCATCTTTTGGTAGACGCGGACGCAGTTTTCTGCAAAACCGCACGATATGCATGCAAATGGTGCTTTTGGCAGAACGCGCACGTGGATTTCTACCAAACGACGTGAAAAACATGCCGATGCTGCTCTTTTTAGCACCCGCACATGGATTTGTGCCAAAACGCGTTTTAAGCATGCACATGCATCTTTTGGTAGACGCGGACGCAGTTTTCTGCAAAACCACACGATATGCATGCAAATGGTGCTTTTGGCAGAACGCGCGCGTGGATTTCTACCAAACGACGTGAAAAGCATGCCGATGCTGCTCTTTTTAGCACCCGCACATGGATTTGTGCCAAAACGCATTTTAAGCATGCACATGTTTCTTTTGGTAGACGCGGACGCAGTTTTCTGCAAAACCACACGATATACATTCAAATGGTGCTTTTGGCAGAACGCGCACGTGGATTTCTACCAAACGACGTGAAAAGCATGCCGATGCTGCTCTTTTTAGCACCCGCACATGGATTTGTGCCAAAACGCGTTTTAAGCATGCACATGCATCTTTTGGTAGACGCGGACGCACTTTTCTGCAAAACCGCACGATATGCATGCAAATGGTGCTTTTGGCAGAACGCGCACGTGGATTTCTACCAAAGGACGTGAAAAGCATGCCGATGCTGCTCTTTTTAGCACCCGCACATGGATTTGTGCCAAAACGCGTTTTAAGCATGCACCTGCATCTTTTGGTAGACGCGGACGCAGTTTTCTGCAAAACCAGACGATATGCATGCAAATGGCGCTTTTGCAGAAAGCGCACGTGGATTTCTACCAAACGACGTGAAAAGCATGCCGATGCTGCTCTTTTTAGCACCCGCACATGGATTTGTGCCAAAACGCGTTTTAAGCATGCACATGTATCTTTTGGTAGACGCGGACGCAGTTTTCTGCAAAACCACACGATATACATGCAAATGGTGCTTTTGGCAGAACGCGCACGTGGATTTCTACCAAACGACGTGAAAAGCATGCCGATGCTGCTCTTTTTAGCACCCGCACATTGATTTGTGCCAAAACGCGTTTTAAGCCTGCACATGCATCTTTTGGTAGACGCGGACGCACTTTTCTGCAAAACCACACGATATGCATGCAAATGGTGCTTTTGGCAGAACGCGCACGTGGATTTCTACCAAACGACGTGAAAAGCATGCCGATGCTGCTCTTTTTAGCACCCGTACATGGATTTGTGCCAAAACGCGTTTTAAGCATGCACATGCATCTTTTGGTAGACGCGGACGCAGTTTTCTGCAAAACCGCACGATATGCATGCAAATGGTGCTTTTGGCAGAACGCGCACGTGGATTTCTACCAAACGACGTGAAAAGCATGCCGATGCTGCTCTTTTTAGCACCCGCACATGGATTTGTGCCAAAACGCGTTTTAAGCATGCACATGCATCTTTTGGTAGACGCGGACGCAGTTTTCGGCAAAACCACACGATATGCATGCAAATGGTGCTTTTGGCAGCACGCGCGCGTGGATTTCTACCAAACGACGTGAAAAGCATGCCGATGCTGCTCTTTTCAGCACCCGCACATGGATTTGTGCCAAAACGCGTGTTAAGCATGCACATGCATCTTTTGGTAGACGCGGACGCAGTTTTCTGCAAAACCACACGATATGCATGCAAATGGTGCTTTTGGAAGAACGCGCACGTGGATTTCTACCAAACGACGTGAAAAGCATGCCGATGCTGCTCTTTTTAGCACCGGCACATGGATTTGTGCTAAAACGCGTTTTAAGCATGCACACGCATCTTTTGGTAGACGCGGACGCACTTTTCTGCAAACCACACCATATGCATGCAAATGGTGCTTTTGGCAGAACGCGCACGTGGATTTCTACCAAACGACGTGAAAAGCATGCCGATGCTGCTCTTTTTAGCACCGGCACATGGATTTGTGCCAAAACGCGTTTTAAGCATGCACATGCATCTTTTGGTAGACGCGGACGCAGTTTTCTGCAAATCCGCACGATATGCATGCAAATGGTGCTTTTGGCAGAACGCGCACGTGGATTTCTACCAAACGACGTGAAAAGCATGCCGATGCTGCTCTTTTTAGCACCCGCACATGGATTTGTGCCAAAACGCGTTTTAAGCATGCACATGCATCTTTTGGTAGACGCGGACGCAGTTTTCGGCAAAACCACACGATATGCATGCAAATGGTGCATTTGGCAGAACGCGCGCGTGGATTTCTACCAAACGACGTGAAAAGCATGCCGATGCTGCTATTTTTAGCACCCGCACATGGATTTGTGCCAAAACGCGTTTTAAGCATGCACATGCATCTTTTGGTAGACGCGGACGCAGTTTTCTGCAAAACCGCACGATATGCATGCAAATGGTGCTTTTGGCAGAACGCGCACGTGGATTTCCACCAAACGACGTGAAAAGCATGCCGATGCTGCTCTTTTTAGCACCCGTACATGGATTTGTGCCAAAACGCGTTTTAGGTATTCACATGCATCTTTTGGTAGACGCGGACGCAGTTTTCTGCAAAACCGCACGATGTGCATGCAAATGGTGCTTTTGGCAGAACGCGCACGCGGATTTCTACCAAACGACGTGAAAAGCATGCCGATGCTGCTCTTTTTAGCACCGGCACATGAATTTGTGCCTAAACGCGTTTTAAGCATGCACATGCATCTTTTGGTAGACGCGGACGCACTTTTCTGCAAAACCACACGATATGCATGCAAATGGTGCTTTTGGCAGAACGCGCACGTGGATTTCTACCAAACGACGCGAAAAGCATGCCGATGCTGCTCTTTTTAGCACCCGCACATGGATTTGTGCCAAAACGCGTTTTAAGCATGCACATGCATCTTTTGGTAGACGCGGACGCAGTTTTCGGCAAAACCACACGATATGCTTGCAAATGGTGCTTTTGGCAGAACGCGCGCGTGGATTTCTACCAAACGACGTGAAAAGCATGCCCATGCTGCTCTTTTTAGCACCGGCACATGGATTTGTGCTAAAACGCGTTTTGAGCATGCACATGCATCTTTTGGTAGACGCGGACGCACTTTTCTGCAAAACCACACGATATGCATGCAAATGGTGCTTTTGGCAGAACGCGCACGTGGATTTCAACCAAACGACGTGAAAAGCATGCCGATGCTGCTCTTTTTAGCACCGGCACATGGATTTGTGCTAAAACGCGTTTTAAGCATGCACATGCATCTTTTGGTAGACGCGGACGCACTTTTCTGCAAAACCACACCATATGCATGCAAATGGTGCTTTTGGCAGAACGCGCACGTGGATTTCTACCAAACGACGTGAAAAGCATGCCGATGCTGCTCTTTTTAGCACCGGCACATGGATTTGTGCCAAAACGTGTTTTAAGCATGCACATGCATCTTTTGGTAGACGCGGACGCAGTTTTCTGCAAAACCGCACGATATGCATGCAAATGGTGCTTTTGGCAGAACGCGCACATGGATTTCTACCAAACGACGTGAAAAGCATGCCGATGCTGCTCTTTTTAGCACCCGCACATGGATTTGTGCCAAAACGCGTTTTAAGCATGCACATGCATCTTTTGGTAGACGCGGACGCACTTTTCTGCCAAACCACACGATATGCATGCAAATGGTGCTTTTGGCAGAACGCGCACGTGGATTTCTACCAAACGACGTGAAAAGCATGCCGATGCTGCTCTTTTTAGCACCGGCACATGGATTTGTGCTAAAACGCGTTTTAAGCATGCACGCGCATCTTTTGGTAGACGCGGACGCACTTTTCTGCAGACCACACCATATGCATGCAAATGGTGCTTTTGGCAGAACGCGCACGTGGATTTCTACCAAACGACGTGAAAAGCATGCCGATGCTGCTCTTTTTAGCACCGGCACATGGATTTGTGCCAAAACGCGTTTTAAGCATGCACATGAATCTTTTGGTAGACGCGGACGCAGTTTTCTGCAAAACCGCACGATATGCATGCAAATGGTGCTTTTGGCAGAACACGCACGTGGATTTCCACCAAACGACGTGAAAAGCATGCCGATGCTGCTCTTTTTAGCACCCACACATGGATTTGTGCCAAAACGCGTTTTAAGCATGCACATGCATCTTTTGGTAGACGCGGACGCAGTTTTCTGCAAAACCACACGATATGCATGCAAATGGTGCTTTTGGCAGAACGCGCACGTGGATTTCTACCAAACGACGTGAAAAGCATGCCGATGCTGCTCTTTTTAGCACCGGCACATGGATTTGTGCCAAAACGCGTTTTAAGCATGCACATGCATCTTTTGGTAGACGCGGACGCAGTTTTCTGCAAAACCGCACGATATGCATGCAAATGGTGCTTTTGGCAGAACGCGCACGTGGATTTCCACCAAACGACGTGAAAACATGCCGATGCTGCTCTTTTTAGCACCCGCACATGGATTTGTGCCGAAACGCGTTTTAAGCATGCACATGCATCTTTTGGTAGACGCGGACGAAGTTTTCTGCAAAACCGCACGATATGCATGCAAATGGTGCTTTTGGCAGAACGCGCACGTGGATTTCTACCAAACGACGTGAAAAGCATGCCGATGCTGCTCTTTTTAGCACCCGCACAAGGATTTGTGCCAAAACGCGTTTTAAGCATTCACATGCATCTTTTGGTAGACGCGGACGCAGTTTTCGGCAAAACCACACGATATGCATGCAAATGGTGCTTTTGGCAGAACGCGCACGTGGATTTCTACCAAACGACGTGAAAAGCATGCCGATGCTGCTCTTTTTAGCACCGGCACATGGATTTGTGCCAAAACGCGTTTTGAGCATGCACATGCATCTTTTGGTAGACGCGGACGCAGTTTTCTGCAAAACCGCACGATATGCATGCAAATGGTGCTTTTGGCAGAACGCGCACGTGGATTTCTACCAAACGACGTGAAAAGCATGCCGATGCTGCTCTTTTTAGCACCGGCACATGAATTTGTGCCAAAACGCGTTTTAAGCATGCACATGCATCTTTTGGTAGACGCGGACGCACTTTTCTGCAAAACCACACGATATGCATGCAAATGGTGCTTTTGGCAGAACACGCACGTGGATTTCTACCAAACGACGTGAAAAGCATGCCGATGCTGCTCTTTTTAGCACCGGCACATGGATTTGTGCTAAAACGCGGTTTAAGCATGCACATGCATCTTTTGGTAGACGCGGACGCACTTTTCTGCAAAACCACACGATATGCATGCAAATGGTGCTTTTGGCAGAACGCGCACGTGGATTTCTACCAAACGACGTGAAAAGCATGCCGATGCTGCTCTTTTTAGCAGCGGCACATGGATTTGTGCCAAAACGCGTTTTAAGCATGCACATGCATCTTTTGGTAGACGCGGACGCAGTTTTCTGCAAAACCGCACGATATGCATGCAAATGGTGCTTTTGGCAGAACGCGCACGTGGATTTCCACCAAACGACGTAAAAAGCATGCCGATGCTGATCTTTTTAGCACCCGCACATGGATTTGTGCCAAAACGCGTTTAAGCATGCACATGCATATTTTGGTAGACGCGGACGCAGTTTTCTGCAAAACCGCACGATGTGCATGCAAATGGTGCTTTTGGCAGAACGCGCACGTGGATTTCTACCAAACGACGTGAAAAAAATGCCGATGCTGCTCTTTTTAGCACCGGCACATGAATTTGTGCGAAAACGCGTTTTAAGCATGCACATGCATCTTTTGGTAGACGCGGACGCACTTTTCTGCAAAACCACACGATATGCATGCAAATGGTGCTTTTGGCAGAACACGCACGTGGATTTCTACCAAACGACGTGAAAAGCATGCCGATGCTGCTCTTTTTAGCACCGGCACATGGATTTGTGCTAGAACGCGGTTTAAGCATGCACATGCATCTTTTGGTAGACGCGGACGCACTTTTCTGCAAAACCACAAGATATGCATGCAAATGGTGCTTTTGGCAGAACGCGCACGTGGATTTCTACCAAACGACGTGAAAAGCATGCCGATGCTGCTCTTTTTAGCACCGGCACATGGATTTGTGCCAAAACGCGTTTTAAGCATTCACATGCATCTTTTGGTAGACGCGGACGCAGTTTTCTGCAAAACCGCACGATATGCATGCAAATGGTGCTTTTGGCAGAACGCGCACGTGGATTTCCACCAAACGACGTGAAAAGCATGCCGATGCTGATCTTTTTAGCACCCGCACATGGATTTGTGCCAAAACGCGTTTTAAGCATTCACATGCATCTTTTGGTAGACGCGGACGCAGTTTTCTGCAAAACCGCACGATATGCATGCAAATGGTGCTTTTGGCAGAACGCGCACGTGGATTTCTACCAAACGACGTGAAAAACATGCCGATGCTGCTCTTTTTAGCACCCGCACATGGATTTGTGCCAAAACGCGTTTTAAGCATGCACATGCATCTTTTGGTAGACGCGGACGCAGTTTTCGGCAAAACCACACGATATGCATGCAAATGGTGCTTTTGGCAGAACGCGCGCGTGGATTTCTACCAAACGACGTGAAAAGCATGCCGATGCTGCTCTTTTTAGCACCCGCACATGGATTTGTGCCAAAACGCGTTTTAAGCATGCACATGCATCTTTTGGTAGACGCGGACGCACTTTTCTGCAAAACCACACGATATGCATGCAAATGGTGCTTTTGGCAGAACGCGCACGTGGATTTCTACCAAACGACGTGAAAAGCATGCTGATGCTGCTCTTTTTAGCACCGGCACATGGATTTGTGCCAAAACGTGTTTTAAGCATGCACATGCATCTTTTGGTAGACGCGGACGCAGTTTTCTGCAAAACCGCACGATATGCATGCAAATGGTGCTTTTGGCAGAACGCGCACATGGATTTCTACCAAACGACGTGAAAAGCATGCCGATGCTGCTCTTTTTAGCACCCGCACATGGATTTGTGCCAAAACGCGTTTTAAGCATGCACATGCATCTTTTGGTAGACGCGGACGCACTTTTCTGCCAAACCACACGATATGCATGCAAATGGTGCTTTTGGCAGAACGCGCACGTGGATTTCTACCAAACGACGTGAAAAGCATGCCGATGCTGCTCTTTTTAGCACCGGCACATGGATTTGTGCTAAAACGCGTTTTAAGCATGCACACGCATCTTTTGGTAGACGCGGACGCACTTTTCTGCAAACCACACCATATGCATGCAAATGGTGCTTTTGGCAGAACGCGCACGTGGATTTCTACCAAACGACGTGAAAAGCATGCCGATGCTGCTCTTTTTAGCACCGGCACATGGATTTGTGCCAAAACGCGTTTTAAGCATGCACATGAATCTTTTGGTAGACGCGGACGCAGTTTTCTGCAAAACCGCACGATATGCATGCAAATGGTGCTTTTGGCAGAACACGCACGTGGATTTCCACCAAACGACGTGAAAAGCATGCCGATGCTGCTATTTTTAGCACCCACACATGTATTTGTGCCAAAACGCGTTTTAAGCATGCACATGCATCTTTTGGTAGACGCGGACGCAGTTTTCTGCAAAACCACACGATATGCATGCAAATGGTGCTTTTGGCAGAACGCGCACGTGGATTTCTACCAAACGACGTGAAAAGCATGCCGATGCTGCTCTTTTTAGCACCGGCACATGGATTTGTGCCAAAACGCGTTTTAAGCATGCACATGCATCTTTTGGTAGACGCGGACGCAGTTTTCTGCAAAACCGCACGATATGCATGCAAATGGTGCTTTTGGCAGAACGCGCACGTGGATTTCCACCAAACGACGTGAAAACATGCCGATGCTGCTCTTTTTAGCACCCGCACATGGATTTGTGCCGAAACGCGTTTTAAGCATGCACATGCATCTTTTGGTAGACGCGGACGCAGTTTTCTGCAAAACCGCACGATATGCATGCAAATGGTGCTTTTGGCAGAACGCGCACGTGGATTTCTACCAAACGACGTGAAAAGCATGCCGATGCTGCTCTTTTTAGCACCCGCACAAGGATTTGTGCCAAAACGCGTTTTAAGCATTCACATGCATCTTTTGGTAGACGCGGACGCAGTTTTCGGCAAAACCACACGATATGCATGCAAATGGTGCTTTTGGCAGAACGCGCACGTGGATTTCTACCAAACGACGTGAAAAGCATGCCGATGCCTGCTCTTTTTAGCACCGGCACATGGATTTGTGCCAAAACGCGTTTTGAGCATGCACGTGCATCTTTTGGTAGACGCGGACGCAGTTTTTCTGCAAAACCGCACGATATGCATGCAAATGGTGCTTTTGGCAGAACGCGCACGTGGATTTCTACCAAACGACGTGAAAAGCATGCCGATGCTGCTCTTTTTAGCACCGGCACATGAATTTGTGCCAAAACGCGTTTTAAGCATGCACATGCATCTTTTGGTAGACGCGGACGCACTTTTCTGCAAAACCACACGATATGCATGCAAATGGTGCTTTTGGCAGAACACGCACGTGGATTTCTACCAAACGACGTGAAAAGCATGCCGATGCTGCTCTTTTTAGCACCAGCACATGGATTTGTGCTAAAACGCGGTTTAAGCGTGCACATGCATCTTTTGGTTGACGCGGACGCACTTTTCTGCAAAACCACACGATATGCATGCAAATGGTGCTTTTGGCAGAACGCGCACGTGGATTTCTACCAACGACGTGAAAAGCATGCCGATGCTGCTCTTTTTAGCAGCGGCACATGGATTTGTGCCAAAACGCGTTTAAAGCATGCACATGCATCTTTTGGTAGACGCGGACGCAGTTTTCTGCAAAACCGCACGATATGCATGCAAATGGTGCTTTTGGCAGAACGCGCACGTGGATTTCCACCAAACGACGTGAAAAGCATGCCGATGCTGATCTTTTTAGCACCCGCACATGGATTTGTGCCAAAACGCGTTTTAAGCATGCACATGCATCTTTTGGTAGACGCGGACGCAGTTTTCGGCAAAACCACACGATATGCATGCAAATGGTGCTTTTGGCAGAACGCGCGCGTGGATTTCTACCAAACGACGTGAAAAGCATGCCCATGCTGCTCTTTTTAGCACCCGCACATGGATTTGTGCCAAAACGCGTTTTAAGCATGCACATGCATCTTTTGGTAGACGCGGACGCAGTTTTCGGCAAAACCACACCATATGCATGCAAATGGTGCTTTTGGCAGAACGCGCACGTGGATTTCCACCAAACGACGTGAAAAGCATGCCGATGCGATCTTTTTAGCACCCGCACATGGATTTGTGCTAAAACGCGTTTTTAAGCATGCACATGCATCTTTTGGTAGACGCGGACGCAGTTTTCGGCAAAACCACACGATATGCATGCAAATGGTGCTTTTGGCAGAACGCGCACGTGGATTTCTACCAAACGACGTGAAAAGCATGCCGATGCTGCTCTTTTTAGCACCGGCACATGGATTTGTGCCAAAACGCGTTTTGAGCATGCACGTGCATCTTTTGGTAGACGCGGACGCAGTTTTCTGCAAAACCGCACGATATGCATGCAAATGGTGCTTTTGGCAGAACGCGCGCGGTGGATTTCTACCAAACGACGTGAAAAGCATGCCCATGCTGCTCTTTTTAGCACCGGCACATGGATTTGTGCCAAAACGCGTTTTAAGCATGCACATGCATCTTTTGGTAGACGCGGACGCAGTTTTCTGCAAAACCGCACGATATGGCATGCAAATGGTGCTTTTGGCAGAACGCGCACGTGGATTTCTACCAAACGACGTGAAAAACATGCCGATGCTGCTCTTTTTAGCACCCGCACATGGATTTGTGCTAAAACGCGTTTTTAAGCATGCACATGCATCTTTTGGTAGACGCGGACGCAGTTTTCTGCAAAACCGCACGATATGCATGCAAATGGTGCTTTTGGCAGAACGCGCACGTGGATTTCTACCAAACGACGTGAAAAGCATGCCGATGCTGCTCTTTTTAGCACCCGCACATGGATTTGTGCCAAAACGCGTTTTAAACATGCACATGCATCTTTTGGTAGACGCGGACGCAGTTTTCGGCAAAACCACACGATATGCATGCAAATGGTGCTTTTGGCAGAACGCGCGCGTGGATTTCTACCAAACGACGTGAAAAGCATGCCCATGCTGCTCTTTTTAGCACCCGCACATGGATTTGTGCCAAAACGCGTTTTAAGCAATGCACATGCATCTTTTGGTAGACGCGGACGCAGTTTTCTACAAAACCGCACGATATGCATGCAAATGGTGCTTTTTGGCAGAACGCGCACGTGGATTTCCACCAAACGACGTGAAAAGCATGCCGATGCTGATCTTTTTAGCACCCGCACATGGATTTGTGCCAAAACGCGTTTTAAGCATGCACATGCATCTTTTTGTAGACGCGGACGCAGTTTTCGGCAAAACCACACGACATGCATGCAAATGGTGCTTTTGGCAGAACGCGCGCGTGGATTTCTACCAAACGACGTGAAAAGCATGCCGATGCTGCTCTTTTTAGCACCCGCACATGGATTTGTGCCAAAACGCGTTTTAAGCATGCACATGCATCTTTTGGTAGACGCGGACGCAGTTTTCTGCAAAACCACACGATATGCATGCAAATGGTGCTTTTGGCAGAACGCGCGCGTGGATTTCTACCAAACGACGTGAAAAGCATGCCCATGCTGCTCTTTTTAGCACCGGCACATGGATTTGTGCTAAAACGCGTTTTAAAGCATGCACATGCATCTTTTGGTAGACGCGGACGCACTTTTCTGCAAAACCACACGATATGCATGCAAATGGTGCTTTTGGCAGAACGCGCACGTGGATTTCTACGAAACGACGTGAAAAACATGCCGATGCTGCTCTTTTTAGCACCGGCACATGGATTTGTTGCTAAAACGCGTTTTAAGCATGCACATGCATCTTTTGGTAGACGCGGACGCACTTTTCTGCAAAACCACACGATATGCATGCAAATGGTGCTTTTGCAGAACGCGCACGTAGATTTCTATACCAAACGACGTGAAAAGCATGCCGATGCTGCTCTTTTTAGCACCGGCACATGGATTTGTGCCAAAACGCGTTTTAAGCATGCACATGCATCTTTTGGTAGACGCGGACGCAGTTTTTCTGCAAAACCACACGATATGCATGCAAATGGTGCTTTTGGCAGAACGCGCGCGTGGATTTCTACCAAACGACGTGAAAAGCATGCCGATGCTGCTCTTTTTAGCACCCGCACATGGATTTGGCCAAACGCGTTTTAAGCATGCACATGCATCTTTTGGTAGACGCGGACGCAGTTTACTGCAAAACCACACGATATGCATGCAAATGGTGCTTTTGGCAGAACGCGTACTTGGATTTCTACCAAACGACGTGAAAAGCATGCCGATGCTGCTCTTTTTAGCACCCGCACATGGATTTGTGCCAAAACGCGTTTAAAGCATGCACATGCATCTTTTGGTAGACGCGGACGCAGTTTTCGGCAAAACCACACGATATGCATGCAAATGGTGCTTTTGGCAGAACGCGCGCGTGGATTTCTACCAAACGACGTGAAAAGCATGCCCATAGCTGCTCTTTTTAGCACCCGCACATGGATTTGTGCCCAAACGCGTGTTAAGCATGCACATGCATCTTTGTGTAGACGCGGACGCAGTTTCTGCAAAACCACACGATATGTATGCAAATGGTGCTTTTGGCAGAACGCCTACTTGGATTTCTACCAAACGACGTAAAAGCATGCCGATGCTGCTCTTTTTAGCACCGGCACATGGATTTGTGCTAAAACGCGTTCAAGCATGCACATGCATCTTTTGGTAGACGCGGACGCAGTTTTCTGCAAAACCGCACGATATGCATGCAAATGGTGCTTTTGGCCGAACGCGCGCGTGGATTTCTACCAAACGACGTGAAAAGCATGCCGATGCTGCTCTTTTTAGACCCGCACATGGATTTGTGCCAAAACGCGTTTTAAGCATGCACATGCATCTTTTGGTAGACGCGGACGCAGTTTTCGGCAAAACCACACGATATGCATGCAAATGGTGCTTTTGGCAGAACGCGCGCGTGGATTTCTACCAAACGACGTGAAAAGCATGCGCATGCTGCTCTTTTTAGCACCGGCACATGGATTTGTGCTAAAACGCGTTTTAAGCATGCACATGCATCTTTTGGTAGAGCGCGGACGCAGTTTTCTGCAAAACCGCACGATATGCATGCAAATGGTGCTTTTGGCAGAACGCGCACGTGGATTTCTACCAAACGACGTGAAAAGCATGCCGATGGTGCTCTTTTTAGCACCCGCACATGGATTTGTGCCAAAACGCGTTTTAAGCATGCACATGCATCTTTTGGTAGACGCGGACGCAGTTTTCTGCAAAACCGCACGATATGCATGCAAATGGTGCTTTTGGCAGAACGCGCACGTGGATTTCTACCAAACGACGTGAAAAGCATGCCGATGCTGCTCTTTTTAGCACCCGCACATGGATTTGTGCCAAAACGCGTTTTAAGCATGCACATGCATCTTTTGGTAGACGCGGACGCAGTTTTCGGCAAAACCACACGATATGCATGCAAATGGTGCTTTTGGCAGAACGCGCGCGTGGATTTCTACCAAACGACGTGAAAAGCATGCCCATGCTGCTCTTTTTAGCACCCGCACATGGAATTTGTGCCAAAACGCGTTTTAAGCATGCACATGCATCTTTTGGTAGACGCGGACGCAGTTTTCTACAAAACCGCACGATATGCATGCAAATGGTGCTTTTGGCAGAACGCGCACGTGGATTTCTACCAAACGACGTGAAAAACATGCCGATGCTGCTCTTTTAGCACCCGCACATGGATTTGTGCCAAAACGCGTTTTAAGCATGCACATGCATCTTTTGGTAGGCGCGGACGCAGTTTTCTGCAAAACCGCACGATATGCATGCAAGTGGTGCTTTTGGCAGAACGCGCAGGTGGATTTCTACCAAACGACGTGAAAAACATGCCGATGCTGCTCTTTTTAGCACCCGCACATGGATTTGTGCTAAAACGCGTTTTAAGCATGCACATGCATCTTTTGGTAGACGCGGACGCAGTTTTCTGCAAAACCGCACGATATGCATGCAAATGGTGCTTTTGGCAGAACGCGCACGTGGATTTCTACCAAACGACGTGAAAAACATGCCGATGCTGCTCTTTTTAGCACCCGCACATGGATTTGTGCCAAAACGCGTTTTAAGCATGCACATGCATCTTTTGGTAGACGCGGACGCAGTTTTCGGCAAAACCACACGATATGCATGCAAATGGTGCTTTTGGCAGAACGCGCGCGTGGATTTCTACCAAACGACGTGAAAAGCATGCCGATGCTGCTCTTTTTAGCACCCGCACATGGATTTGTGCCAAAACGCGTTTTAAGCATGCACATGCATCTTTTGTAGACGCGGACCCAGTTTTCTGCAAAACCACACGATATGCATGCAAATGGTGCTTTTTGGCAGAACGCGCGCGTGGATTTCTACCAAACGACGTGAAAAGCATGCCCATGCTGCTCTTTTTAGCACCGGCACATGGATTTGTGCTAAAACGCGTTTTATAAGCATGCACATGCATCTTTTGGTAGACGCGGACGCACTTTTCTGCAAAACCACACGATATGCATGCAAATGGTGCTTTTGGCAGAACGCGCACGTGGATTTCTACGAAACGACGTGAAAAGCATGCCGATGCTGCTCTTTTTAGCACCGGCACATGCATTTGTGCTAAAACGCGTTTTAAGCATGCACATGCATCTTTTGGTAGACGCGGATGCACTTTTCTGCAAAACCACACGATATGCATGCAAATGGTGCTTTTGGCAGAACGCGCACGTGGATTTCTACCAAACGACGTGAAAAGCATGCCGATGCTGCTCTTTTTAGCACCGGCACATGGATTTGTGCCAAAACGCGTTTTAAGCATGCACATGCATCTTTTGGTAGACGCGGACGCAGTTTTCTGCAAAACCACACGATATGCATGCAAATGGTGCTTTTGGCAGAACGCGCGCGTGGATTTCTACCAAACGACGTGAAAAGCATGGCGATGCTGCTCTTTTTAGCACCCGCACATGGATTTGGCCAAAACGCGTTTTAAGCATGCACATGCATCTTTTGGTAGACGCGGACGCAGTTTTCTGCAAAACCACACGATATGCATGCAAATGGTGCTTTTGGAAGAACGCGCGCGTGGATTTCTACCAAACGACGTGAAAAGCATGCCGATGCTGCTATTTTTAGCACCCGCACATGGATTTGTGCCAAAACGCGTGTTAAGCATGCACATGCATCTTTTGGTAGACGCGGACGCAGTTTTCTGCAAAACCGCACGATATGCATGCAAATGGTGCTTTTGGCCGAACGCGCGCGTGGATTTCTACCAAACGACGTGAAAAGCATGCCGATGCTGCTCTTTTTAGCACCCGCACATGGATTTGTGCCAAAACGCGTTTTAAGCATGCACATGTATCTTTTGGTAGACGCGGACGCAGTTTTCTGCAAAACCACACGATATACATGCAAATGGTGCTTTTGGCAGAACGCGCACGTGGATGTCTACCAAACGACGTGAAAAGCATGCCGATGCTGCTCTTTTTTAGCACCCGCACATGGATTTGTGCCAAAACGCGTTTTAAGCCTGCACATGCATCTTTTGGCAGACGCGGACGCACTTTTCTGCAAAACCACACGATATGCATGCAAATGGTGCTTTTGGCAGAACGCGCACGTGGATTTCTACCAAACGACGTGAAAAGCATGCCGATGCTGCTCTTTTTAGCACCCGCACATGGATTTGTGCCAAAACGCGTTTTAAGCATGCACATGCATCTTTTGGTAGACGCGGACGCAGTTTTCTGCAAAACCGCACGATATGCATGCAAATGGTGCTTTTGGCAGAACGCGCACGTGGATTTCTACCAAACGACGTGAAAAGCATGCCGATGCTGCTCTTTTTAGCACCCGCACATGGATTTGTGCCAAAACGCGTTTTAAGCATGCACATGCATCTTTTGGTAGACGCGGACGCAGTTTTCGGCAAAACCACACGATATGCATGCAAATGGTGCTTTTGGCAGAACGCGCGTGTGGATTTCTACCAAACGACGTGAAAAGCATGCCGATGCTGCTCTTTTTAGCACCCGCACATGGATTTGTGCCAAAACGAGTTTTAAGCCTGCACATGCATCTTTTGGTAGACGCGGACGCAGTTTTCTGCAAAACCGCACGATATGCATGCAAATGGTGCTTTTGGCAGAACGCGCACGTGGATTTCCACCAAACGACGTGAAAAGCATGCCGATGCTGCTCTTTTTAGCACCCGCACATGGATTTGTGCCGAAACGCGTTTTAAGCATGCACATGCATCTTTTGGTAGACGCGGACGCAGTTTTCTGCAAAACCGCACGATATGCATGCAAATGGTGCTTTTGGCAGAACGCGATCGTGGATTTCTACCAAACGACGTGAAAAGCATGCCGATGCTGCTCTTTTTAGCACCCGCACAAGGATTTGTGCCAAAACGCGTTTTAAGCATGCACATGCATCTTTTGGTAGACGCGGACGCAGTTTTCGGCAAAACCACACGATATGCATGCAAATGGTGCTTTTCGCAGAACGCGCACGTGGATTTCTACCAAACAACGTGAAAAGCATGCCGATGCTGCTCTTTTTAGCACCGGCACATGGATTTGTGCCAAAACGCGTTTTGAGCATGCACATGCATCTTTTGGTAGACGCGGACGCAGTTTTCTGCAAAACCGCACGATATGCATGCAAATGGTGCTTTTGGCAGAACGCGCACGTGGATTTCTACCAAACGACGTGAAAAGCATGCCGATGCTGCTCTTTTTTAGCACCGGCACATGAATTTGTGCCAAAACGCGTTTTAAGCATGCACATGCATCTTTTGGTAGACGCGGATGCACTTTTCTGCAAAACCACACGATATGCATGAAAATGGTGCTTTTGGCAGAACGCGCACGTGGATTTCTACCAAACGACGTGAAAAGCATGCCGATGCTGCTCTTTTTAGCACCCGCACATGGATTTGTGCCAAAACGCCTTTTAAGCTTGCACATGCATCTTTTGGTAGACGCGGACGCAGTTTTCTGCAAAACCGCACGATATGCATGCAAATGGTGCTTTTGGCAGAACGCGCACGTGGATTTCTACCAAACGACGTGAAAAGCATGCCGATGCTGCTCTTTTTAGCACCCGCACATGGATTTGTGCCAAAACGCGTTTTAAAGCATGCACATGCATCTTTTGGTAGACGCGGACGCAGTTTTCTGCAAAACCGCACGATATCTATGCAAATGGTGCTTTTGGCAGAACGCGCACGTGGATTTCTACCAAACGACGTGAAAAGCATGCCGATGCTGCTCTCTTTAGCACCCGCACATGGATTTGTGCCAAAACGCGTTTTAAGCATGCACATGCATCTTTTGGTAGACGCGGACGCAGTTTTCGGCAAAACCACACGATATGCATGCAAATGGTGCTTTTGGCAGAACGCGCGCGCGGATTTCTACCAAACGACGTGAAAAGCATGCCCATGCTGCTCTTTTTAGCACCGGCACATGGATTTGTGCTAGAACGCGTTTTAAGCATGCACATGCATCTTTTGGTAGACGCGGACGCACTTTTCTGCAAAACCACACGATATGCATGCAAATGGTGCTTTTGGCAGAACGCGCACGTGGATTTCTACCAAACGACGTGAAAAGCATGCCGATGCTGCTATTTTTAGCACCGGCACATGGATTTGTGCTAAAACGCGTTTTAAGCATGCACATGCATCTTTTGGTAGACACGGACGCACTTTTCTGCAAAACCACACGATATGCATGCAAATGGTGCTTTTGGCAGAACGCGCACGTGGATTTCTACCAAACGACGTGAAAAGCATGCCGATGCTGCTCTTTTTAGCACCGGCACATGGATTTGTGCCAAAACGCGTTTTAAGCATGCACATGCATCTTTTTGTAGACGCGGACGCAGTTTTCTGCAAAACCGCACGATATGCATGCAAATGGTGCTTTTGGCAGAACGCGCACGTGGATTTGCACCAAACGACGTGGAAAGCATGCCGATGGTGCTCTTTTTAGCACCCGCACATGGATTTGTGCCAAAACGCGTTTTAAGCATGCACATGCATCTTTTGGTAGACGCGGACGCAGTTTTCTGCAAAACCACACGATATGCATGGAAATGGTGCTTTTGGCAGAACGCGCACGTGGATTTCTACCAAACAACGTGAAAACCATGCCGATGCTGCTCTTTTTAGCACCGGCACATGGATTTGTGCCAAAACGCGTTTTAAGCATGCACATGCATCTTTTGGTAGACGCGGACGCAGTTTTCTGCAAAACCGCACGATATGCATGCAAATGGTGCTTTTGGCAGAACGCGCACGTGGATTTCCACCAAACGACGTGAAAACATGCCGATGCTGCTCTTTTTAGCACCGGCACATGGATTTGTGCCAAAACGCGTTTTAAGCATACACATGCATCTTTTGGTAGACGCGGACGCACTTTTCTGCAAAACCACACGATATGCATGCAAATGGTGCTTTTGGCAGAACGCGCACGTGGATTTCTACCAAACGACGTGAGAAGCATGCCGATGCTGCTATTTTTAGCACCGGCACATGGATTTTGTGCTAAAACGCGTTTTAAGCATGCACATGCATCTTTTGGTAGACGCGGACGCACTTTTCTGCAAAACCACACGATATGCATGCAAATGGTGCTTTTGGCAGAACGCGCACGTGGATTTCTACCAAACGACGTGAAAGGCATGCCGATGCTGCTCTTTTTAGCACCGGCACATGGATTTGTGCCAAAACGCGTTTTAAGCATGCACATGCATCTTTTGGTAGACGCGGACGCAGTTTTCTGCAAAACCGCACGATATGCATGCAAATGGTGCTTTTGGCAGAACGCGCACGTGGATTTCGCACCAAACGACGTGAAAAGCATGCCGTATTGCTCTTTTTAGCACCCGCACATGGATTTGTGCCAAAACGCGTTTTAAGCATGCACATGCATCTTTTGGTAGACGCGGACGCAGTTTTCTGCAAAACCACACGATATGCATGCAAATGGTGCTTTTGGCAGAACGCGCACGTGGATTTCTACCAAACGACGTGAAAACCATGCCGATGCTGCTCTTTTTAGCACCGGCACATGGATTTGTGCCAAATCGCGTTTTAAGCATGCACATGCATCTTTTGGTAGACGCGGACGCAGTTTTCTGCAAAACCGCACGATATGCATGCAAATGGTGCTTTTGGCAGAACGCGCACGTGGATTTCCACCAAATGACGTGAAAACATGCCGATGCTGCTCTTTTTAGCACCGGCACATGGATTTGTGCCAAAACGCGTTTTAAGCATGCACATGCATCTTTTGGTAGACGCGGACGCAGTTTTCTGCAAAACCGCACGATATGCATGCAAATGGTGCTTTTGGCAGAACGCGCACGTGGATTTGCACCAAACGACGTGAAAAGCATGCCGATGCTGCTCTTTTTAGCACCCGCACATGGATTTGTGCCAAAACGCGTTTTAAGCATGCACATGCATCTTTTGGTAGACGCGGACGCAGTTTTCTGCAAAACCACACGATATGCATGCAAATGGTGCTTTTGGCAGAACGCGCACGTGGATTTCTACCAAACGACGTGAAAAGCATGCCGATGCTGCTCTTTTTAGCACCGGCACACGGATTTGTGCCAAAACGCGTTTTAAACATGCACATGCATCTTTTGGTAGACGCGGACGCAGTTTTCTGCAAAACCGCACGATATGCATGCAAATGGTGCTTTTGGCAGAACGCGCACGTGGATTTCCACCAAACGACGTGAAAACATGCCGATGCTGCTCTTTTTAGCACCCGCACATGAATTTGTGCCAAAACGCGTTTTAAGCATGCACATGCATCTTTTGGTAGACGCGGACGCAGTTTTCTGCAAAACCGCACGATATGCATGCAAATGGTGCTTTTGGCAGAACGCGCACGTGGATTTCTACCAAACGACGTGAAAAGCATGCCGATGCTGCTCTTTTTAGCACCCGCACAAGGATTTGTGCCAAAACGCGTTTTAAGCATGCACATGCATCTTTTGGTAGACGCGGACGCAGTTTTCGGCAAAACCACACGATATGCATGCAAATGGTGCTTTTGGCAGAACGCGCACGTGGATTTCTACCAAACGACGTGAAAAGCATGCCGATGCTGCTCTTTTTAGCACCGGCACATGGATTTGTGCCAAAACGCGTTTTGAGCATGCACATGCATCTTTTGGTAGACGCGGACGCAGTTTTCTGCAAAACCGCACGATATGCATGCAAATGGTGCTTTTGGCAGAACGCGCACGTGGATTTCTACCAAACGACGTGAAAAGCGTGCCGATGCTGCTCTTTTTAGCACCGGCACATGAATTTGTGCCAAAACGCGTTTTAAGCATGCACATGCATCTTTTGGTAGACGCGGACGCACTTTTCTGCAAAACCACACGATATGCATGCAAATGGTGCTTTTGGCAGAACGCGCACGTGGATTTCTACCAAACGACGTGAAAAGCATGCCGATGCTGCTCTTTTTAGCACCCGCACATGGATTTGTGCCAAAACGCGTTTTAAGCTTGCACATGCATCTTTTGGTAGACGCGGACGCAGTTTTCTGCAAAACCGCACGATATGCATGCAAATGGTGCTTTTGGCAGAACGCGCACGTGGATTTCTACCAAACGACGTGAAAAGCATGCCGATGCTGCTCTTTTTAGCACCCGCACATGGATTTGTGCCAAAACGCGTTTTAAGCATGCACATGCATCTTTTGGTAGACGCGGACGCAGTTTTCTGCAAAACCGCACGATATGCATGCAAATGGTGCTTTTGGCAGAACGCGCACGTGGATTTCTACCAAACGACGTGAAAAGCATGCCGATGCTGCTCTTTTTAGCACCCGCACATGGATTTGTGCCAAAACGCGTTTTAAGCATGCACATGCATCTTTTGGTAGCGCGGACGCACTTTTCGGCAAAACCACACGATATGCATGCAAATGGTGCTTTTGGCAGAACGCGCGCGTGGATTTCTACCAAACGACGTGAAAAGCATGCCCATGCTGCTCTTTTTAGCACCGGCGCATGCATTTGTGCTAAAACGCGTTTTAAGCATGCACATGCATCTTTTCGTAGACGCGGACGCACTTTTCTGCAAAACCACACGATATGCATGCAAATGGTGCTTTTGGCAGAACGCGCACGTGGATTTCTACCAAACGACGTGAAAAGCATGCCGATGCTGCTCATTTTAGCACCGGCACATGGATTTGTGCTAAAACGCGTTTTAAGCATGCACATGCATCTTTTGGTAGACGCGGACGCACTTTTCTGCAAAACAGCACGATATGCATGCAAATGGTGCTTTTGGCAGAACGCGCACGTGGATTTCTACCAAACGACGTGAAAAGCATGCCGATGCTGCTCTTTTTAGCAACCGCACATGGATTTGTGCCAAAACGCGTTTTAAGCATGCACATGCATCTTTTGGTAGACGCGGACGCAGTTTTCGGCAAAACCACACGATATACATGCAAATGGTGCTTTTGGCAGAACGCGCACGTGGATTTCTACCAAACGACGTGAAAAGCATGCCGATGCTGCTCTTTTTAGCACCCGCACATGGATTTGTGCCAAAACGCGTTTTAAGCTTGCACATGCATCTTTTGGTAGACGCGGACGCAGTTTTCTGCAAAACCGCACGATATGCATGCAAATGGTGCTTTTGGCAGAACGCGCACGTGGATTTCTACCAAACGACGTGAAAAGCATGCCGATGCTGCTCTTTTTAGCACCCGCACATGGATTTGTGCCAAAACGCGTTTTAAGCATGCACATGCATCTTTTGGTAGACGCGGACGCAGTTTTCTGCAAAACCGCACGATATGCATGCA